>NC_058085.1:375594352-375709710 GCF_014858855.1 Bufo gargarizans | reverse complement strand
GACTGCAGTGTGGTCTGAAGGGGCCCCCCGCCGGGCGCGCAGGTGGCTGCTGACTGTGCCTGCGCCGCTGCTTCTGTCTCTTTAAGAGATTCAGGACTGTCTGGAGGCTGGAGCAGCAGCGGCATGCACGGCACAGGCAGGCACGTCTGCCACAGGCTCCGCCCCCTCGCACAGAGCAGGAGGCAGGCACTGGCAATGAGAAGGAGAAGAAAGAAAGAAGGAGAAGAAAGAAAGAAAGAAAGAGAAGAAAGAAAAGAAAAGAAAGAAAGAAAAGAAAGGAAAGAAAGAGAAGAAAGAAAGAGAAGAAAGAAAGAGAAGAAAGAAAGAGAAGAAAGAAAGAGAAGAAGAAAAGAAAAGAAAGAAAGTCAAGCGGATACAGATTGTTGGATACCACTGGCATTTGCCAGCCACAGCCCAGCAAGCCCAGTGTGACAGCAGCGCCAGGGAAGGCCCGCCGCCCCCAGCCAAGTTCCAGTCTGGTAGATTCATAATTCATTGGTTAGGGTACTTTAACACTTGCGGCAGGCTGGTCTCCCTGTCGGATCCGGCCTTCTGCTGTTTCGCCGTATCGCTGCTCCGTCCCCATTGACTATAATGGGACGGGGGCTGAGCTCTGGCGCAGCACGGTGGTGCACAAAAGCCGCCGGACTAAAAAGTCCTGCATGTCCGACTATAGTCAATAGGGACGGAGCAGCGGAAGGACGGATCCGACAGGGAGACCAGCCTGCCGGATCCGTCCTGCCGCAAGTGTGAAAGTAGCCTTGTTTTGTTGTTGTTAATGAATCCATGATCCATCCATTCCCAGTGTTTCCCACTCACTGACTTACTTTGTCCGGCATCATCTCACCCGTCCGGGCTGTCCCAGTGTACTACTAGCCCGGCCTGCGGCCCTGGTTCTGTTTGTGTTTGGAGTCAGTTGGACTGGAGAAATGTGCATTTGGGGGGGGCAGTTACTGGTACTACCCGTAACTGCCCCATCCCTCCCCCAAATGCACATTTCTCCAGTCCAACTGTCCAAACAGAACCAGGGCGGGCTAGTATACTGGGACGGGTGAGATGGTGCCTGGGATGGATGGATCCGATCCAGTTTAATCAACCAACCTACCAGTAACTGGTTGATTAAACTGGATTGTGATCCATCCAAGTCTGGTAGGTTGGTTGATTAAACTGGATCGGATCCATCCCAGGCACCATCTCACCAGTGCCAGTGTACTAGCCCGCCCTGGTTCTGTTTGGAGTCAGTTGGACTGGAGAAATGTACATTTGGGGGGACGTTAAAGTCAGCAAGTGTCATGGGGGGGGCCCCTTATTGTTTTCCGCCCCAGGGCCCCATTTCGCCTAGAACCGGCCCTGGGTATCTGGTTCTGCTGGGGCGGTATATTGTGCTGCACTGTGGTATCTGGTTCTGCTGGGGCGGTATATTGTGCTGCACTGTGGTATCTGGTTCTGCTGGGGCGGTATATTGTGCTGCACTGTGGTATCTGGTTCTGCTGGGGCAGTATATTGTGCTGCACTGTGGTATCTGGTACTGCTGGGGCGGTATATTGTGCTGCACTGTGGTATCTGGTTCTGCTGGGGCAGTATATTGTGCTGCACTGTGGTATCTGGTTCTGCTGGGGCGGTATATTGTGCTGCACTGTGGTATCTGGTTCTGCTGGGGCAGTATATTGTGCTGCACTGTGGTTCTGCTGGGGCGGTATATTGTGCTGCACTGTGGTATCTGGTTCTGCTGGGGCAGTATATTGTGCTGCACTGTGGTATCTGGTTCTGCTGGGGCAGTATATTGTGCTGCACTGTGGTATCTGGTTCTGCTGGGGCGGTATATTGTGCTGCACTGTGGTATCTGGTTCTGCTGGGGCAGTATATTGTGCTGCACTGCGGTATATTGTGCTGCACTGTGGTATCTGGTTCTGCTGGGGCGGTATATTGTGCTGCACTGTGGTATCTGGCTCTGCTGGGGCAGTATATTGTGCTGCACTGTGGTATCTGGTTCTGCTGGGGCGGTATATTGTGCTGCACTGTGGTATCTGGTTCTGCTGGGGCGGTATATTGTGCTGCACTGTGGTATCTGGTTCTGCTGGGGCGGTATATTGTGCTGCACTGTGGTATCTGGTTCTGCTGGGGCAGTATATTGTGCTGCACTGTGGTTCTGCTGGGGCGGTATATTGTGCTGCACTGTGGTATCTGGTTCTGCTGGGGCGGTATATTGTGCTGCACTGTGGTATCTGGCTCTGCTGGGGCAGTATATTGTGCTGCACTGTGGTATCTGGTTCTGCTGGGGCGGTATATTGTGCTGCACTGTGGTATCTGGTTCTGCTGGGGCGGTATATTGTGCTGCACTGTAGTATCTGGTTCTGCTGGGGCGGTATATTGTGCTGCACTGTAGTATCTGGTTCTGCTGGGGCGGTATATTGTGCTGCACTGTGGTTCTGCTGGGGCGGTATATTGTGCTGCACTGTGGTATCTGGTTCTGCTGGGGCGGTATATTGTGCTGCACTGTGGTTCTGCTGGGGCGGTATATTTTTTTTTTGCACTTCAGGATTTCTTGCCACGCCTACTTATGTTGCTCCGCCTTCTGTTACATACCATATGGGGCCACTCAGTCTTTTTCTGGGGCCACTTTAAGTTCCCTGTCCGCCCCTGGGCTGAGGGTTTGAGTGACCCGTTAACCCCTTCGTGCCTGGTCCGCACACTGCATGTAGATAGAGCACATGAAAGGCCACAGATCACGCTTCATCAGTTAGCCTGCTTGCTGGCTGTTTCCATGGCGGCTGCATCTTGACACTGGGCATTTGATTGTGGAGCCTCTGGTTTGGTCGGAGTTGCATAGCGCCATCACTTGGGGTCTCCTCAGTCGGGGGGTTCTGTGCGGCGGCTCTGAAGATCCTGCCTTGCATACAGGCGGTAGAGCTGGATGGTCAGCTGCAGTAGCCTGTTCCGCCACTAGATGTCACCAGCTGCGCAGAGAAACACCTGCTGCTTATGTGTAAAATATCTGCAGCAAAAAAAGTAAAAAATAAATAAATGAAAAAACAATGCAAAAAGATTCCAGGGTGGAGATGAAGATAAACCTGACATGTGGTCTCCTTCTGCAGGAGATTGATGCAAGAGACGTGAAGAGCGTGCAGGCGTCGTCATTCCACCCCTCGAGAAGGACCTGTTTCATCATCCATGGAATGGGGGACAGGGCAGAGAATAATTGGGTGCCGAAATTATGTCGTGTAAGTTCATGTCCCATCATGTTGGATTTAGATCATGTAGGTTTTAGCTTTATAATCCCCCCTAGATGCAGCATTTTAACCTTTAATCCTGCAATATACAATCCATATAATACTTTCATATTCAACCCCAAAATACTGCCAAATGATGTCAAGATAATCCTGCCATATACAGCCCACATAATACTGCTGAATAACACCAAGATAATCCTGTCATATACAGCCCACATAATCCTGCCATATACAGCCCACATAATCCTGCCATATACAGCCCACATAATCCTGTTATATACAGCCCACATAATACTGCTGAATAACACCAAGATAATCCTGTCATATACAGCCCATATAATACTGCCATATACAGCCCACATAATCCTGCCATATACAGCCCACATAATCCTGCCATATACAGCCCACATAATACTGCTGAATAACACCAAGATAATCCTGTCATATACAGCCCACATAATCCTGCCATATACAGCCCACATAATCCTGTTATATACAGCCCACATAATACTGCCATATACAGCCCACATAATACTGCTGAATAACACCAAGATAATCCTGTCATATACAGCCCACATAATCCTGCCATATACAGCCCACATAATCCTGCCATATACAGCCCACATAATACTGCTGAATAACACCAAGATAATCCTGTCATATACAGCCCACATAATCCTGCCATATACAGCCCACATAATCCTGTTATATACAGCCCACATAATACTGCCATATACAGCCCACATAATACTGCTGAATAACACCAAGATAATCCTGTCATATACAGCCCACATAATCCTGCCATATACAGCCCACATAATCCTGCCATATACAGCCCACATAATCCTGCCATATACAGCCCACATAATACTGCCATATACAGCCCACATAATACTGCTGAATAACACCAAGATAATCCTGTCATATACAGCCCATTTAATACTGCCATATACAGCCCACATAATCCTGCCATATACAGCCCACATAATACTGCCATATACAGCCCACATAATACTGCCATATACAGCCCACATAATACTGCCATATACAGCCCACATAATACTGCCATATACAGCCCACATAATACTGCCATATACAGCCGTCATAACACTGCGTTCCGTTTGCCACCTCTTACTACCAGCCCTGCTGAGGTTGGTGATGGAGCCAACAATCTGCCCCCTTTACATCAATAAATGAGACGCGCAGAACAAGAACATAATATAAGGACGTAAATTGTTCTACAGGAGATTCTTCAGGTAGAAGATGTGAACTGCATCGGGGTGGACTGGCATCATGGCTCAGGGAATCTTCTCATCTACAGCCAGGCGACAAGCAATGTCCAGGTTGTAGGAGCTGAACTCGCCTATGTCCTGAGGATCTGGCAGGTGAGTGAAAAGGATAGAAACCTGTGGACACAACAGGCAATATCTGCCCAACATCTCCCGATACTTGACCCATAAATGGTCAACATCACAGGACTCCTCCCATGCTGCCCCTATTCTCTGGATCTCTCCTCCTCTATGAACTCCTCTCAGTCACATCTCCAGGACTCCTCCCATGCTGCACCTATTCTCTGGATCGCTCCTCCTCTATGACCTCCTCCTCTCAGTCACATCTCCAGGACTCCTCCCATGCTGCACCTATTCTCTGGATCGCTCCTCCTCTATGACCTCCTCCCATCAGTCACATCTCCAGGACTCCTCTCATGCTGCACCTATTCTCTGGATCGCTCCTCCTCTATGACCTCCTCCTCTCAGTCACATCTCCAGGACTCCTCCCATGCTGCACCTATTCTCTGGATCTCTCCTCCTCTATGACCTCCTCCTCTCAGTCACATCTCCAGGACTCCTCTCATGCTGCACCTATTCTCTGGATCGCTCCTCCTCTATGACCTCCTCCTCTCAGTCACATCTCCAGGACTCCTCCCATGCTGCACTTATTCTCTGGATCTCTTCTCCTCTATGAACTCCTCTCAGTCACATCTCCAGGACTCCTCCCATGCTGCACTTAGTCTCTGGATCTCTTCTCCTCTATGAACTGCTCTCATTTACATCTCCAGGATTCCTCTCATGCTGCACCTATTCTCTGGATCTCCTCTCCTCTATGAACTCCTCTCAGTCACATCTCCAGGACTCCTCTCATGCTGCACCTATTTTCTGGATCTCTCCTCCTCTATGAACTCCTCTCAGTCACATCTCCAGGACTCCTCCCATGCTGCACCTATTCTCTGGATCTCTCCTCCTCTATGACCTCCTCCTCTCAGTCACATCTCCAGGACTCCTCCCATGCTGCACCTACTCTCTGGATCTCTCCTCCTCTATGACCTCCTTCTCTCAGTCACATCTCCAGGACTCCTCCCATGCTGCACCTATTCTCTGGATCTCTTCTCCTCTATGACCTCCTCCTCTCATTTACATCTCCAGGACTCCTCTCATGCTGCACATATTCTCTGGATCTCTCCTCCTCTATGACCTCCTTCTCTCAGTCACATCTCCAGGACTCCTCTCATGCTGCACCTATTCTCTGGATCTCCTCTCCTCTATGAACTCCTCTCAGTCACATCTCCAAGACTCCTCCCATGCTGCACCTATTCTCTGGATCTCTCCTCCTCTATGAACTCCTCTCAGTCACATCTCCAGGACTCCTCTCATGCTGCACCTATTCTCTGGATCTCTCCTCCTCTATGAACTCCTCTCAGTCACATCTCCAGGACTCCTCCCATGCTGCACCTACTCTCTGGATCTCTCCTCCTCTATGACCTCCTTCTCTCAGTCACATCTCCAGGACTCCTCCCATGCTGCACCTATTCTCTGGATCTCCTCTCCTCTATGAACTTCTCTCAGTCACATCTCCAGGACTCCTCCCATGCTGCACCTATTCTCTGGATCTCTCCTCCTCTATGAACTCCTCTCAGTCACATCTCCAGGACTCCTCTCATGCTGCACCTATTCTCTGGATCTCTCCTCCTCTATGAACTCCTCTCAGTCACATCTCCAGGACTCCTCCCATGCTGCACCTACTCTCTGGATCTCTCCTCCTCTATGACCTCCTTCTCTCAGTCACATCTCCAGGACTCCTCCCATGCTGCACCTATTCTCTGGATCTCTTCTCCTCTATGACCTCCTCCTCTCATTTACATCTCCAGGACTCCTCTCATGCTGCACATATTCTCTGGATCTCTCCTCCTCTATGACCTCCTTCTCTCAGTCACATCTCCAGGACTCCTCTCATGCTGCACCTATTCTCTGGATCTCCTCTCCTCTATGAACTCCTCTCAGTCACATCTCCAGGACTCCTCCCATGCTGCACTTAGTCTCTGGACCTCTTCTCCTCTATGAACTGCTCTCATTTACATCTCCAGGACTCCTCCCATGCTGCACCTATTCTCTGGATCGCTCCTCCTCTATGACTTCCTCCTCTCAGTCACATCTCCAAGACTCCTCCCATGCTGCACCTATTCTCTGGATCTCCTCTCCTCTATGAACTCCTCTCAGTCACATCTCCAGGACTCCTCCCTTGCTGCACCTATTCTCTGGATCTCTCCTCCTCTATGACCTCCTTCTCTCAGTCACATCTCCAGGACTCCTCTCATGCTGCACCTATTCTCTGGATCTCCTCTCCTCTATGAACTCCTCTCAGTCACATCTCCAGGACTCCTCCCATGCTGCACTTAGTCTCTGGACCTCGTCTCCTCTATGACCTCCTCCTCTCAGTCACATCTCCAGGACTCCTCTCATGCTGCACCTATTCTCTGGATCTCTCCTCCTCTATGACCTCCTCCTCTCAGTTACATCTCCAGGACTCCTCCCATGCTGCACTTAGTCTCTGGACCTCTTCTCCTCTATGACCTCCTCCTCTCAGTCACATCTCCAGGACTCCTCTCATGCTGCACTTAGTCTCTGGACCTCGTCTCCTCTATGAACTCCTCTCAGTCACATCTCCAGGACTCCTCCCATGCTGCACCTATTCTCTGGATCTCTCCTCCTCTATGAACTCCTCTCAGTCACATCTCCAGGACTCCTCCCATGCTGCACTTATTCTCTGGATCTCTCCTCCTCTATGACCTCCTATCAGTCACATCTCTAGGACTCCTCCCATGCTGCACTTATTCTCTGGATCTCTCCTCCTCTATGACCTCCTCCTCTCAGTCACATCTCCAGGACTCCTCCCATGCTGCACTTAGTCTCTGGACCTCTTCTCCTCTATGACCTCCTCCTCTCCGTCACATCTCCAGGACTCCTCCCATGCTGCACTTAGCCTCTGGACCTCGTCTCCTCTATGAACTCCTCTCAGTCACATCTCCAGGACTCCTCCCATGCTGCACCTATTCTCTGGATCTCTCCTCCTCAATGAACTCCTCTCAGTCACATCTCCAGGACTCCTCCCATGCTGCACCTATTCTCTGGACCTCGTCTCCTCTATGACCTCCTCCTCTCAGTCACATCTCCTGGACTCCTCCCATGCTGCACTTATTCTCTGGATCTCTCCTCCTCTATGAACTCCTCTCAGTCACATCTCCAGGACTCCTCCCATGCTGCACTTATTCTTTGGACCTCTTCTCCTCTATGAACTCCTCTCAGTCACATCTCCAGGACTCCTCCCATGCTGCACCTATTCTCTGGATCTCTCCTCCTCTATGAACTCCTCTCAGTCACATCTCCAGGACTCCTCCTATGCTGCACCTATTCTCTGGATCTCTCCTCCTCTATGACCTCCTCCTCTCAGTCACATCTCCAGGACTCCTCCCATGCTGCACTTATTCTCTGGATCTCTCCTCCTCTATGACCTCCTCCTCTCAGTCACATCTCCAGGACTCCTCCCATGCTGCACCTATTCTCTGGATCTCTCCTTCTCTATGACCTCCTCCTCTCAGTCACATCTCCAGGACTCCTCCCATGCTGCACTTAGTCTCTGGACCTCTTCTTCTCTATGACCTCCTCCTCTCAGTCACATCTCCAGGACTCCTCCCATGCTGCACTTAGTCTCTGGACCTCGTCTCCTCTATGAACTCCTCTCAGTCACATCTCCAGGACTCCTCCCATGCTGCACCTATTCTCTGGATCTCTCCTCCTCTATGAACTCCTCTCAGTCACATCTCCAGGACTCCTCCCATGCTGCACTTATTCTCTGGATCTCTCCTCCTCTATGACCTCCTATCAGTCACATCTCTAGGACTCCTCCCATGCTGCACTTATTCTCTGGATCTCTCCTCCTCTATGACCTCCTCCTCTCAGTCACATCTCCATGACTCCTCCCATGCTGCACTTAGTCTCTGGACCTCTTCTCCTCTATGACCTCCTCCTCTCCGTCACATCTCCAGGACTCCTCCCATGCTGCACTTAGCCTCTGGACCTCGTCTCCTCTATGAACTCCTCTCAGTCACATCTCCAGGACTCCTCCCATGCTGCACCTATTCTCTGGATCTCTCCTCCTCAATGAACTCCTCTCAGTCACATCTCCAGGACTCCTCCCATGCTGCACCTATTCTCTGGACCTCGTCTCCTCCATGACCTCCTCCTCTCAGTCACATCTCCAGGACTCCTCCCATGCTGCACTTATTCTCTGGATCTCTCCTCCTCTATGAACTCCTCTCAGTCACATCTCCAGGACTCCTCCCATGCTGCACTTATTCTTTGGACCTCTTCTCCTCTATGAACTCCTCTCAGTCACATCTCCAGGACTCCTCCCATGCTGCACCTATTCTCTGGATCTCTCCTCCTCTATGAACTCCTCTCAGTCACATCTCCAGGACTCCTCCCATGCTGCACCTATTCTCTGGATCTCTCCCCCTCTATGACCTCCTCCTCTCAGTCACATCTCCAGGACTCCTCCCATGCTGCACTTATTCTCTGGATCTCTCCTCCTCTATGACCTCCTCCTCTCAGTCACATCTCCAGGACTCCTCCCATGCTGCACCTATTCTCTGGATCTCTCCTTCTCTATGACCTCCAGTCACATCTCCAGGATTTTTCTCATGCTGAACCTATTCTTTGGAGTTTTGTATGTATGAACTTCTCTTAGTCACCGCACAAGAACTCCTTTCATGCTACCCCTTTTCTGTAGATCTCTCCTCCTCTATGACTTCCTCTCAGTCACAGCTCCAGGATTGCTCTCATGCTGCACCTATTCCCTGGATCTCTCCTCCTCTTTGACCTCCTCCTCTCAGTCACATCTCCAGGACTCCTCTCATGCTGCACCTATTCTCTGGATCTCTCCTCCTCTCAGTCACAGCTCCAAGATTCCTCTTGTAAGAGTCAGTCTTATATTCACCAAATTACATTGCACTGGCATTGCTGCACACAGGCTGTGATATCCTCCTCCATCCACAAGAGGCTGCTGTGGCTTGGAATAAGGTAAAGGACAAGCTGAAAGAAGATAAAAAAATAAAAATCGGGCTGTGCTAGAAGTTGCCGGATCTTTATGGAGAGGGAGAGAGACTGGCTGCTGGGAGATATAAGAGAAGGAGACTGGCTGTTGGGAGAGATAACAGCAAGAGACTATAAGAGGAGATTTCTTCCTGACAGCTGTGGAGCAGAATACAGAGACTGCAAATTGTGTTTCAGAGGAGTGAGATTGTGTCATTCAGAGACCAGTGACAAGCCGGATTCTTCCTGTCAGAGCTGAAACTAGGTAAAGACCTGCATCTGCTGTAATCCAACCAGAAAGAAAGAGAGACCACGCTGGGACAAGCAAGCGACCGGACCTGGAGCCGGTGCTAATCTGCGATAGGTTATAGAGTAAGGGACTGTAGTCAGCGCGCAGTAGAAGCATCCCCTGAGAAGCAGGGCTAGATAGGAAATTATTAGTGAGAGGAGCCTGTAAGCTGTCTGTTTGCTGTTTAGCTCATTCCATTTTCTATGTAAATTTCCATTACACCTGATTTCTGAACACCTGTTTATACCATTTCTGTCATTGACCCATTGCGCCTCTGGTGCGGTGGTGGTACTATACTGTTAATACGATTTTCCGGCAGTTACATTTTGCTCTTTAATAAAGCCGATGTATCCTTCAGCCTCCTTGTCTGCTGTACTGTATTTGAATCCTGCCTTGCGGTCTCTTCCTCCTCTGACCGCTACACACTCTTGCTGCACCTATTCTCTGGATCTCTCCTCCTCTATGACCTGCTCTGAGTCACATCTCCAGGATTCCTCTAATGCTGCACCTATTCTCTAGATCTCTCCTCCTCTATGACCTGCTCTGAGTCACATCTACAGGATTCTTCTCATGCTGCATTTATTCTCACGATTTCCCCTGCTTTATGACCTCCTCTCAGTCACATCTCCAGGATTCCTCTAATGCTGCACCTATTCTCTAGATATCTCCTCCTCTATTACCTCCTCTCAGTCACATCTCCAGAATCCCTCTCATGGTGCACCTACTGTATTTCCTGAATCTCTTTTCCTCTCTAGAAAGAGTTGAAATATTCTCCTACAAAAGTTCACATTATCGGCCATAGTCTGGGAGCTCACGTGGCTGGAGAAGCTGGAAAGAGACATCCTGGAATTAGGAGAATCACTGGTATGTTGTAATCATACTTCTTTTTTAAAACTTTATCTATGTATGGATCTATAACAAGTCATCCTACCACAATTGCTCTGTGACATTTCCCTCATAGGTCTTGACCCAGCTCGGCTCCATTTTGAGGACACACCCAGTGAGGTCTCGTTGGATGCCTCGGATGCTGACTTTGTTGATGTGATTCACACAGACACTGACATGTTTCTTGGTAGACATTCATCTCATGTAAGATCTTTGTGTCTCAACGTATGAGCCGGCATTGACACCCTCTCATTGTCATTATGGTAGGTCTTGGCATAAGAAAACCAGTTGGTCACTTTGACTTCTATCCCAATGGTGGACGACACATGCCAGGCTGCCCTAACCGTCTTAGCTTCCTTAATAACATGAATGGTAAGTTCTGTGCATGTGTGGTGCCATTTATAGTGTGTTCTTCTAGAAGTCTCATCGGTTCCTTTCTTCTATATATCGGTAATGGTGGCCATGTATTTTTTATTTTTGCCTATCAGCGGTGGATGATATGTTCTTCCCAGGTTCACATGGATCTCCATAATTTTTTTTGTAAATGTCTGAGGTGTAGAGGTCATCCCTAAAATATTAGTGACATGCAGTGTACTTTTTCAATAGACGGTGTCCCCTTCTGACAGTGACATTACCAGGGCCACATCTGCAGTGTAACGTGTGCGCTTCAAAAATGTATCTGTGACATACAGTACAGTGTACTGTTTTGCGTAGACGGTGTCCGCTTCTGACAGTGACGTTACCGGTGATACCTCTCCTGTATAACGTTTCCTCATCCCAAACACCTGTGACATTCCCTGTAATTTTTTATTAGCCGCTGGTGACATCAGCGACATTATCTGCGGGATATCTCCTGTGTGATGCTTCCACATCCCAAATAGCTTTTTAAAAAAAAATTAGCATACACTTCCAAATCCTACGCTACTGTACGTGTGACATACTTTTAATCATATATAACATTTAATATGAAGAAGGCGAGCAGTAAGGGACGGGCAGTGGCCGTGATGCTGATGGTGAATGCAGAGGCCGTGGCCCTGGGTGCGGGGAAACTATGCATCCACCATACCTAGCTTCATGTCCCAGTTTGCAGGGCGGTGTAGGACACCACTCTTGAAGTAAGACCAGTGCGACCAGGTGGTTGGTTAGATTGCAGCAGATAATGCTTCCAGTCAGTAAGCACCACACTGTCTTCCACCAAGTCTAGTCTCAGTAGCCAAGAGTCTGCTCAACCCAATCCTCACCCTGATCCTCCTTCCTCCTACGATGGAGAGTCTGGGCAAACAAGTGATCCTACACTAGTCGGATATTCCGAGGAGCTCTTTTCAGCGCCATTCCTCGATTTGCCCCTCTTGCCAAGCACGCTTGAAGAGGGACAGATCTTGTGCCCTGATTCCTAAACTCTTGAGCATCCACAATCACAAGAAGATGACGGTGGAGAACGGCAATTACTGTTTAATGAGGTGGATGATGATGAGACACAGTTGCTAATAACTCAACGGCAATTAGTGTCTCAAGAGGTTGATGATGAGGATGAGACACAGTTGTCAATCACTGAGGTAGTGGGTAGGTCAACAAGTCAGGAGAATGAACAGAGTGAGGAAGTGGAAGAGGATGTGGTGGACGAAGATGTCACTGACCCAACCTGGGGAGGTGGCAAGCCGAGCGAGGTCAGCAGTACAGAGGGGGAGGGATCCGCAGCACAGCAACAGGCTGGAAGAGACAGTGTGGTGGAAAAAGGGGGAGGCACACCCTTGCAGAGATCTCCCTTGCCAAGGAGTAGGTGTTCCGCAGTATGGCGCATTTTTGAGGAAAGTGCGGATGACAAAAGAATTGTAATTTGCAACCTTTGCCATACAAAAATGAGCAGGGGTATCAACACTAGCAACCTCACCGCCATCAGCATGATCAGCCACATGGCATCAAAGCACCGTAATAGGTGGGCCGAACACCTGGGTGCACAATCTGTGTCTGCAGGTCACACCACTGCCTCCTCTTCCCCTGTGTTACGTGCTGGCCAATCCCCAGTCGAAGGCGCAGGTCCGGATGCCTCCCGCCCTGCACCTGGACCTCCGCAAGCACCATCAGCAACCACATCCACTTCCGTGTCCCAGCGCAGCGTACAAATGTACTTACCCTAGGCATTTGACCGCAAGTGCAAATACCCAGCCACCCACCCACAGGCCATAGCGCTAAATGCGCTGCTTTACAAATTACTGGCCCTGTAAATGTTGCCATTTAGGCTTGTGGACACTGAGGCTTTCCGCAGCTTCATGTTGGCGGCCTTCCCGCATTACGCAATCCCCAGCCGCCATTATTTTTCAAGGTGTGCCATGCCTGCCTTACACCAGCATGTGTCCTGTAACATCACACGTGCCCTGACCAACGCAGTTACTGGGAAGGTCCGCTTAACCACTGACACATGGACAAGAGCTTTCTGCCAGGGATGCTACATTTCCCTGACGGCACACTGGGTGAATGCTTTGGAGGCCGGGAGCGAGCCGTACCCTGGGATGGTACAGGTGCTACTGACGTCAAGGATTGCGGGCCCTACGTTGATCGGGGTTTCCACCAGCACTTACGTTAGTGGCTCTAACCCCCACTTCTCCCCCTCCGCCTCCTCCTCCACTTCCACCTCAGAATTATCCTCTTGCAGCACCAGTCAGCCATCAGTCGGTAGCTGGAAGTAGTGTAGCACTGCAGTAGGGAAGCGGCAACAGGCTGTCCTTAAGCTGATCTGCTTAGGTGACAAACAGCACACCGCCGCAGGGCTGTTGCAGGGGATAAGAGACCGACTGAGCTGTGGCTCTCGCCACTCAACCTAGAACCAGGCATGGTTGTGTTTGATAATCGCCGTTATTTGGTGGTGGCTTTCAAGGTCGTTAAGCTCACACACATCCCATGCCTAGCCCATGTCTTAAACAGTGGTTCAGCGGTTTCTCAAAACCTCAATTTGCCTGAGCTACTGGTGAAGGTGCGCCGCATGTGTGCACATTTCCGCAAGTCATCGACAACTTCCCGCCGCGCTTACAATTGCCAGCTCACCGGATGTTGTGCGACGCGAGCACGCGCTGGAGCTCCACGTTCCACATGTTGGCCAGGCTTTGTGAGCAGCAGAGGGCAGTAGTGGAATACCAGCTGCAACATGGTTATCACCTTTCCAGTCAGCTTCCGCTCTTCACAAGCGAGGAGTGGTCATGGATGTCTGACCTTTGTGAGGTTTTACGCAACTTACTTGAGGAATCAACACAGAAGGTGAGCGGCGATAACGTTATTATCAGCATAACATCCCACTTCTGTGTCTACTCAGATGCTCGCTGCTCACAATGAAGGCCGACACTTTGCATGTGGAAGAGGTGGAAATGGGGGAAGAAGACATTACACAGGGTGATAGTATCCATCTGTTCAGCGTGGGTGGGCAGAAGAGGATGAGGAGATTGAGAGTGATCCTCCTGATGACAATAGCGAAGTCTTGCCTGTTGGTGTTGCACATATGCTGAAAGTATAGTCAATAATTCCAATGTGCGAAGGGAGCGGGCTCGGTGAAACCGGGAGTGTTTTTTATTGAACATTTTTCTGCAATGACAAATACAGTTGCAAGAAAAAGTATGTGAACCCTTTGGAATGATATGGATTTCTGCACAAATTGGTCATAAAATGTGATCTGATCTTTATCTGTCACAACAATAGACAATCACAGTCTGCTTAAACTAATAACACACAAAGAGTTAAATGTTACCATGTTTTTATTGAACACACCATGTAACCATTCACAGTGCAGGTGGAAAAAGTATGTGAACCCCTAGACTAATGACATCTCCAAGAGCTAATTGGAGTGAGGTGTCAGCCAACTGGAGTCCAATCAATGAGATGAGATTGGAGGTGTTGGTTGCAGCTGCCCTGCCCTATAAAAACACACACCAGTTCTGGGTTTGCTTTTCACAAGAAGCATTGCCTGATGTGAATGATGCCTCGCACAAAAGAGCTCTCAGAAGACCTACGATTAAGAATTGTTGACTTGCATAAAGCTGGAAAGGGTTATAAAAGTATCTCCAAAAGCCTTGCTGTTCATCAGTCCACGGTAAGACACATTGTCTATAAATGGAGACAGTTCAGCACTGCTGCTACTCTCCCTAGGAGCGGCCGTCCTGTAAAGATGACTGCAAGAGCACAGCGCAGACTGCTCAATGAGGTGAAGAAGAATCCTAGAGTGTCAGCTAAAGACTTACAAAAGTCTCTGGCATATGCTAACATCCCTGTTAGAGAATCTACGATACGTAAAACACTAAACAAGAATGGATTTCATGGGAGGATACCACAGAGGAAGCCACTGCTGTCCAAATAAACACATTGCTGCACGTTTACAGTTTGCACAAGAGCACCTGGATGTTCTACAGCAGTACTGGTAAAATATTCTGTGGACAGATGAAACCAAAGTTGAGTTGTTTGGAAGAAACACACAACACTATGTGTGGAGAAAAAGAGGCACAGCACACCAACCTCAAAGCCTCATCCCAACTGTGAGGTATGGTGGGGGGGGGGCATCATGGTTTGGGGCTGCTTTGCTGCGTCAGGGCCTGGACGGATTGCTATCATCGAAGAAAAAATGAATTCCTAAGTTTATCAAGACATTTTGCAGGAGAACTTAAGGCCATCTGTCCACCAGCTGAAGCTCAACAGGAGATGGGAGTTGCAACAGGACAACGACCCAAAGCATAGAAGTAAATCAACAACAGAATGGCTTAAACAGAAGAAAATCCGCCTTCTGGAGTGGCCCAGTCAGAGTCCTAACCTCAACCCGATGGAGATGCTGTAGCAGGACCTCAAGAAAGCGATTCACACCAGACATCCCGAGAATATTGCTGAACTGAAACAGTTCTGTAAAGAGGAATGGTCAAGAATTACTCCTGACCGTTGTGCCCGTCTGATCTGCAACTACAGGGAACGTTTGGTGGAAGTTATTGCTGCCAAAGGAGGCTCAACCAGTTATTAAATCCAAGGGTTCACATACTTTTTCCACCTGCACTGTGAAGTGTTTACATGGTGTGTTCAATAAAAACATGGTGACAGTTAATTCTTTGTGTGTTATTAGGTTAAGCCGACTGTGATTGTCTATTGTTGTGACTTAGATGAAGATCAGATCACATTTTATGACCAATTTGTGCAGAAATCCAGATCATTCCAAGGGGTTCACATACTTTTTCTTGCAACTGTACATGACCTTCAGTCTGAGAGACAGGATAGTTACAACCTATTCTGTCCCTATAGGTTAATACACATCTATCTATTCAATCCTGACAGTCACATATTCAGCTATAACATTCTTCTAAGAGATAATCCATTATCATGTGCAGCTCTGTTATTACTGAACCTGCGTCACAGTAAGCAAACAGTGCAGTATACTCATATATAGTAACATCAACTCCTATAACAGCCGTATTCACTATACACTAGCGCCAGGTGACACATCAGTTTACTTCACTAACATTTGTGCAGGGTTATCTACTCACACTGCATCACCAGCAGCCTTAGCTGATTACAGGGATGGGCAGCAAATCATTTTACCCTGTTTATTGCCCCTAATGTGTGTTCTCTTACCTGCAATGACAAGTACATGACCTTCAGTCTGAGAGGCAAAATAGTTACAACATATTCTGTCCTCCAGGAACCAAAGATCTGTGTTTTAAAGGGGTATTCCCATCTTCCCTTTTCATACTTACCTTCCTTGAGAGCGACGTTCACTTACTGGATTCTTCTCCCGGCCGGGCCGCGCTTGCGCAGAAGACTGAAGATTTTCTCCAGGCCGGGCAGCACAATGTCGTGAACGTGCACACCGCCGCGCATGCGTCATGGTGACTTATTCCTGGTCTGTATAGTACAGAGCCGGCATGCACGTTCGCGGCTCTGTACTATACTGTCCAGAAAGAAGTAACCATGACACATGCGCAGCGGCGTGCGCGTTCAGGACATTGCGCGGCCCGGCCGGGAGAAAATCTTCAGTCTTCAGCGCAAACGCGGCCCGGCGGGATTCGACAGGAGAGGTGGACGTAACAAGGGGAGACAAAAGACAACGATCAGGTAAGAAGGTACTTTTTTTCTCAAAAAGGGTGGGAATTGGGTAATTAAATGTATTTACAAAAATGATCATTGTCAAATCATTAACAGATTTAACAGTGATCATTGGGATGGGAATACCCCTTTAAATTCCTCTTCTGCTAATTTTCAATACTATGTAATTCAGGCTTTAAACACTCTGCTGCCATCTATTGGCGATTTAGTAGAATTGCCATGAGTTTAACTTTCCTATTACCACAGTTATCATTCTGTATTGTTAAAACTGGAAATGTAATCTATATTAGTTTAGTATTTATGGGGTGCCTATTTTTTACATACCATACATTGGTACTCTAGCACACATGGCTGACTTCATGTTAGGCTGCCTTTCCAGCGACCCGCGCATTCTATGCATTTTAGACAACACGGAATACTGGTTGTTCACCCTTCTTGGCCCCCGCTGCAAAGAGAACTTCTCATCCCCCATACCTCTATTGGAGAGGACGAGCAAAATGGTGCAATAGCAGAAGATCCTTGTGGAAAAAGTGCTCCAAAAATTTCCATCTGTCAACCCTCGCAGCAGGGTCCGTAGTTCCTTGGCCAACCGAGGAGGGGAGACAAGGGGAACACACAGCAGTTCCTACAGAGGCAGGGCAACACACTCCAAAGCCTGGGACAGTTTCATGACACCCCGCCAGCACCCTCACCCTGATGCACGGCCTAGTGTCACAAGGGGGGAAAAATTTGGAAGATGGTGAAGGAGTACGTAGCAGACGGTGTCAGCGTCCTTAGTGAGTGCCTTACAACTACTGGGTGTCCAAGCTGGACACGTGGCACAAACTGGCGCTCTATGCCTTGGAGGTGCTGCCCTGCCCTGCCGCCAGCGTTTTGTCTGAGCGGGTATTTAGTGCTGCTGGGGGCATCATAACAGATAAGTGTATCCACCTGTCCACTGAAAATGCTGACAGGTTGACTCTTATCAGAATGAACAAGGCCTGGATTACCCCTGACTTCTCCACCAGAGGAAAGCAGATGAACATAAAGGCCCTTTACATGTGTTGTTTATAATGTACTGAATGCACTGTATTCCCTGCACCCCTTCCACCACAAACAGGGGTATATGGTTCCATCTTCCTTTTCTCCTCCTTCTCTTCCATCATATCAAAATGCTTATTTGTCGCATATAATGCCCTTCGAATAAAATGTTTTACACGGTCAGCTCAGCTGCCGGCCCTCGCATATAATTTTTTACAGGGTCAGCTCACCAGCAGGCCCTCACCTACAATCTTTTACAGGGTCAGCTCACCAACAGGCCCTCACCTACAATCTTTTACAGGGTCAGCTCACCAGCAGGCCCTCACCTACAATCTTTTACAGGGTCTGCTCACCAGCAGGCCCTCACCTACAATCTTTTACAGAGTCAGCTCACCTGTAGGCCCTCACCTACAATCTTTTACAGAGTCAGCTCACCTGCAGGCCCTCACCTACAATCTTTTACAGCGTCAGCTCACCTGCAGGCCCTCACCTACAATCTTTTACAGAGTCAGCTCACCTGCAGGCCCTCACCTACAATCTTTTACAGAGTCAGCTCACCTGCAGGCCCTCACCTACAATCTTTTACAGCGTCAGCTCACCTGCAGGCCCTCACCTACAATCTTTTACAGGGTCAGCTCACCAGCAGGCCCTCACCTACAATCTTTTACAGAGTCAGCTCACCTGCAGGCCCTCACCTACAATCTTTTACAGCAGTCAGCTCACCTGCAGGCCCTTACCTACAATCTTTTACAGGGTCAGCTCACCAGCAGGCCCTCACCTACAATCTTTTACAGGGTCAGCTCACCATCAGGCCCTCACCTACAATCTTTTACAGGGTCAGCTCACCAGCAGGCCCTCACCTACAATCTTTTACAGGGTCAGCTCACCATCAGGCCCTCACCTACAATCTTTTACAGGGTCAGCTCACCAGCAGGCCCTCACCTACAATCTTTTACAGGGTCAGCTCACCTGCAGGCCCTCACCTACAATCTTTTACAGAGTCAGCTAACCAGCAGGCCCTCGTATATAATGTTTTAGAGGGTCAGCTTACCTGCAGGTCCTCAACTACAATCTTTTAGAGGGTCAGCTCACCTGTGGGCCCTCACCTAATAATACCTAATAGGTAATTTGCGTGCATGCTGCCTTGCTTGGATGTGGTAGCCATAGCTGTTTCTCAGGCTCCCTCTCTGAAATCAAGCCCTGATTCCCCATTACCTGTGGTCACCATGGTTGGTGCTGAAAATAACATTGAAAATTGATAGGGCATACATCCGAATAGATCATCGCCATCACGGGGACGTGCAATTGGGCACGGTTATCTAGAGTCACCAAAGCCTCAGCTGGCAGTACTAGTGGACAACAGTGGCTTACTACGCGTACTACTCGGACAACATCGTTCCAAGCAGTGACCTGGGAGTCCAAGATGCATCCAGACATCCTCCCCATGCTGTTCCCGAACCATCTCAGTGGTGTTCCATCAATTTCTGACCTTTTCCTATGAACCAGGCCCCCCCCTCTTCAAAGCAGGGTCTGCCTGGTTTAATGCTCGGGTTCTTCCATTGACTTCAATTATTATTCCAATGTGTTCGGCCCGAGCCCCCGAGCACTATGGTGCTCGATCAACACTAATGGTAACCCTTTAATATGGTATTTGAGACCTTGTACAGCCGACGCCCCTTTATGGTACACAAGAGTGGTCTATGCTTTATCTGAGAAGGTGCGGCCCCCAGTGGTTGTGATGGGCATTGCAGCCCTTTACCATCCTGTATTGCATTTGTTTAATGAGAAATTTGAGGTAAAGGGGGCACACGTGTGATTGGCTAGCTATGTTAGGGGGGTTTATGTGTATTTTATTGCCTGTTAGGGGGGCACATGTGTGATTGGTAGTGTTGATCGCGAATATTCTAATTGCAAATTTTTAGTGCAAATATCGGCACTTCGAGAATTCGCAAAGATGTACAATATAGCGCTATATATTCGGAATCGCAAATATTCTAGATTTTATTTTCATCATAACCTCCCTTGTTTGTGGGCCAATGAGAAGGCTGCAATTTCTTTATCATCCCTAGCAACCAATAGGAAAGCTGCCTCCCCCTTACTATATAAGAACCTCCCCAGCAGCCCTTGTACGCAGTATGCTGCAGATCTGAGAGAGAGAGCAGTGACATTGCTGGGCTCCGTGCTTCCCACACTACATTAGATCGTTAGTTAGTTAGCTGATATATATAATACAGACAGTTAGTGGGAGATAGTCAGTGTAGGTTCTATCCTGATATAGATAGTCAGTGTAGGTTATATCCTGATATAGATAGTCAGTGTAGGTTCTATCCTGATATAGATAGTCAGTGTAGGTTCTATCCTGATATAGATAGTCAGGGTAGGTTCTATCCTGATATAGATAGTCAGGGTAGGTTATATCCTGATATAGATAGTCAGGGTAGGTTATATCCTGATATAGATAGTCAGTGCAGGTTCTATCCTGATATAGATAGTCAGGGTAGGTTATATCCTGATATAGATAGTCAGTGTAGGTTATATCCTGATATAGATAGTCAGTGTAGGTTACATCCTGATATAGATAGTCAGTGTAGGTTACATCCTGATATAGATAGTCAGTGTAGGTTATATCCTGATATAGATAGTCAGTGTAGGTTACATCCTGATATAGATAGTCAGTGTAGGTTACATCCTGATATAGATAGTCAGTGCAGGTTCTATCCTGATATAGATAGTCAGTGTAGGTTATATCCTGATATAGATAGTCAGTGTAGGTTCTATCCTGATATAGATAGTCAGTGTAGGTTATATCCTGATATAGATAGTCAGTGTAGGTTATATCCTGATATAGATAGTCAGTGTAGGTTATATCCTGATATAGATAGTCAGTGTAGGTTATATCCTGATATAGATAGTCAGTGCAGGTTATATCCTGATATAGATAGTCAGTGTAGGTTATATCCTGATATAGATAGTCAGTGTAGGTTATATCCTGATATAGATAGTCAGTGTAGGTTATATCCTGATATAGATAGTCAGTGTAGGTTATATCCTGATATAGATAGTCAGTGTAGGTTATATCCTGATATAGATAGTCAGTGTAGGTTCTATCCTGATATAGATAGTCAGTGTAGGTTATATCCTGATATAGATAGTCAGTGTAGGTTATATCCTGATATAGATAGTCAGTGTAGGTTCTATCCTGTTATAGATAGTCAGTGTAGGTTATATCCTGATATAGATAGTCAGTGTAGGTTATATCCTGATATAGATAGTCAGTGTAGGTTATATCCTGGTATAGATAGTCAGTGCAGGTTATATCCTGATATAGATAGTCAGTGCAGGTTATATCCTGATATAGATAGTCAGTGTAGGTTATATCCTGATATAGATAGTCAGTGTAGGTTATATCCTGATATAGATAGTCAGTGTAGGTTCTATCCTGATATAGATAGTCAGTGTAGGTTATATCCTGGTATAGATAGTCAGTGCAGGTTATATCCTGATATAGATAGTCAGTGCAGGTTATATCCTGATATAGATAGTCAGTGTAGGTTACATCCTGATATAGATAGTCAGTGTAGGTTCTATCCTGATATAGATAGTCAGTGTAGGTTATATCCTGATATAGATAGTCAGTGTAGGTTCTATCCTGATATAGATAGTCAGTGTAGGTTATATCCTGGTATAGATAGTCAGTGTAGGTTATATCCTGATATAGATAGTCAGTGCAGGTTATATCCTGATATAGATAGTCAGTGTAGGTTATATCCTGATATAGTGGAGCTGATAGGGTCCAGTGCAGGGTGTTAGGTAGTGTGATAGGAATACTGTGATAGGATAGTCAGTGCAGGTTCTATCCTGATATAGATAGTCAGTGCAGGTTATATCCTGATATAGATAGTCAGTGCAGGTTATCCTGTATAGATAGTCAGTGTAGGTTATACCTGATATAGATAGTCAGTGTAGGTTATATCCTGATATAGATAGTCAGTGCAGGTTCTATCCTGATATAGATAGTCAGTGTAGGTTATCCTGATATAGATAGTCAGTGTAGGTTATATCCTGATACAGATAGTCAGTGTAGGTTCTATCCTGATACAGATAGTCAGTGCAGGTTATATCCTGATACAGATAGTCAGTGTAGGTTATATCCTGATATAGATAGTCAGTGTAGGTTATATCCTGGTATAGATAGTCAGTGTAGGTTATATCCTGGTATAGATAGTCAGTGTAGGTTATATCCTGATATAGATAGTCAGTGTAGGTCATATCCTGATATAGATAGTCAGTGTAGGTTCTATCCTGATATAGATAGTCAGTGTAGGTTATATCCTGGTATAGATAGTCAGTGTAGGTTCTATCCTGGTATAGATAGTCAGTGTAGGTTATATCCTGATATAGATAGTCAGTGTAGGTTATATCCTGATATAGATAGTCAGTGTAGGTTATATCCTGATATAGATAGTCAGTGTAGGTTATATCCTGATATAGATAGTCAGTGTAGGTTCTATCCTGGTATAGATAGTCAGTGCAGGTTCTATCCTGATATAGATAGTCAGTGTAGGTTCTATCCTGATATAGATAGTCAGTGTAGGTTCTATCCTGATATAGATAGTCAGTGTAGGTTATATCCTGATATAGATAGTCAGTGCAGGTTCTATCCTGATACAGATAGTCAGTGCAGGTTCTATCCTGATATAGATAGTCAGTGTAGGTTATATCCTGATATACAGACGTGGACAAAATTGTTGGTACCCTTTGGTCAATGAAAGAAAAAGTCACAATGGTCACAGAAATAACTTTAATCTGACAAAAGTAATAATAAATTAAAATTCTATAAATGTTAACCAATGAAAGTCAGACATTGTTTTTCAACCATGCTTCAACAGAATTATGTAAAAAAATAAACTCATGAAACAGGCATGGACAAAAATGATGGTACCCCTAACTTAATATTTTGTTGCGCAACCTTTTGAGGCAATCACTGCAATCAAACGCTTCCTGTAACTGTCAATGAGACATCTGCACCTCTCAGCAGGTATTTTGGCCCACTCCTCATGAGCAAACTGCTCCAGTTGTGTCCGGTTTGAAGGGTGCCTTTTCCAGACTGCATGTTTCAGCTCCTTCCAAAGATGCTCAATAGGATTGAGGTCAGGGCTCATAGAAGGCCACTTTAGAATAGTCCAATTTTTTCCTCTTAGCCATTCTTGGGTGTTTTTAGCGGTGTGTTTTGGGTCATTGTCCTGTTGCAAGACCCATGACCTGCGACTGAGACCAAGCTTTCTGACACTGGCTAGTACATTTCTCTCTAGAATTCCTTGATAGTCTTGAGATTTCATTGTACCCTGCACAGATTCAAGACACCCTGTGCCAGACGCAGCAAAGCAGCCCCAGAACATAACAGAGCCTCCTCCATGTTTCACAGTAGGGACAGTGTTCTTTTCTTGATATGCTTCATTTTTTCGTCTGTGAACATACAGCTGATGTGCCTTGGCAAAAACTTCGATTTTTGTCTCATCTGTCCACAGGACATTCTCCCAGAAGCTTTGTGGCTTGTCAACATGTAGTTTGGCATATTCCAGTCTTGCTTTTTTATGATTCGTTTTCAACAATGGTGTCCTCCTTGGTCGTCTCCCATGTAGTCCACTTTGGCTCAAACAACGACGGATGGTGCGATCTGACACTGATGTTCCTTGAGCATGAAGTTCACCTTGAATCTCTTTAGAAGTCTTTCTAGGCTCTTTTGTTACCATTCGGATTATCCGTCTCTTAGATTTGTCATCAATTTTCCTCCTGCGGCCACGTCCAGGGAGGTTGGCTACAGTCCCATGGATCTTAAACTTATGAATAATATGTGCAACTGTACTCACAGGAACATCTAGTTGCTTGGAGATGGTCTTATAGCCTTTACCTTTAACATGCTTGTCTATAATTTTCTTTCTGATCTCTTGAGACAGCTCTTTCCTTTGCTTCCTCTGGTCCATGTCGAGTGTGGTACACACCATATCACCAAACAACACAGTGATTACCTGGAGCCATATATATAGGCCCAATGGCTGATTACAAGGTTGTAGACACCTGTGATGCTAATTAGTGGACACACCTTGAATTAACATGTCCCTTTGGTCACATTATGTTCTGTGTTTTCTAGGGGTACCATCATTTTTGTCCATGCCTGTTTCATGAGTTTATTTTTTTACATAATTCTGTTGAAGCATGGTTGAAAATCAATGTCTGACTTTCATTGGTTAACATTTATAGAATTTTAATTTATTATTACTTTTGTCAGATTAAAGTTATTTCTGTGACCATTGTGACTTTTTCTTTCATTGACCAAAGGGTACCAACAATTTTGTCCACGTCTGTAGATAGTCAGTGTAGGTTACATCCTGGTATAGATAGTCAGTGTAGGTTCTATCCTGATATAGATAGTCAGTGTAGGTTACATCCTGATATAGATAGTCAGTGTAGGTTCTATCCTGATATAGATAGTCAGTGTAGGTTATATCCTGGTATAGATAGTCAGTGCAGGTTATATCCTGATATAGATAGTCAGTGCAGGTTATATCCTGATATAGATAGTCAGTGTAGGTTACATCCTGATATAGATAGTCAGTGTAGGTTATATCCTGATATAGATAGTCAGTGTAGGTTCTATCCTGTTATAGATAGTCAGTGTAGGTTACATCCTGATATAGATAGTCAGTGCAGGTTCTATCCTGATATAGATAGTCAGTGTAGGTTCTATCCTGATATAGATAGTCAGTGTAGGTTCTATCCTGATACAGATAGTCAGTGTAGGTTATATCCTGATATAGATAGTCAGTGCAGGTTCTATCCTGATACAGATAGTCAGTGCAGGTTCTATCCTGATATAGATAGTCAGTGTAGGTTATATCCTGATATAGATAGTCAGTGTAGGTTACATCCTGGTATAGATAGTCAGTGTAGGTTATATCCTGATATAGATAGTCAGTGTAGGTTACATCCTGGTATAGATAGTCAGTGTAGGTTATATCCTGATATAGATAGTCAGTGTAGGTTATATCCTGATATAGATAGTCAGTGTAGGTTATATCCTGATATAGATAGTCAGTGTAGGTTATATCCTGATATAGATAGTCAGTGCAGGTTATATCCTGATATAGATAGTCAGTGTAGGTTATATCCTGATATAGATAGTCAGTGTAGGTTACATCCTGATATAGATAGTCAGTGTAGGTTCTATCCTGATATAGATAGTCAGTGTAGGTTATATCCTGGTATAGATAGTCAGTGCAGGTTATATCCTGATATAGATAGTCAGTGCAGGTTATATCCTGATATAGATAGTCAGTGTAGGTTACATCCTGATATAGATAGTCAGTGTAGGTTATATCCTGATATAGATAGTCAGTGTAGGTTCTATCCTGTTATAGATAGTCAGTGTAGGTTACATCCTGATATAGATAGTCAGTGTAGGTTATATCCAGATATAGATAGTCAGTGTAGGTTCTATCCTGTTATAGATAGTCAGTGTAGGTTACATCCTGATATAGATAGTCAGTGCAGGTTATATCCTGATATAGATAGTCAGTGCAGGTTATATCCTGATATAGATAGTCAGTGTAGGTTATATCCTGATATAGTGGAGCTGATAGGGTCCAGTGCAGGGTGTTAGGTAGTGTGATAGGAATTACTGTGATAGGGATTAGATTCCTCCAGTCTCAGGAATCTTCTAGCAGTGTGAAAAGTTTAGCAAAAGTGAGCCACGCCTGTATTGTGCGCGCATTACGCGAATATTAAATTGCCGATTTTTCGTGATCATGAAAATGAAAACTGGAGATCCCGAATTCTAGAATTTGCAAATTTATGGGAAATATTAGGCCAAAAATGTGCCAAATATTGCAAAAATGAATACTGCCCATGCTGCTCACCACTAGTGATTGGCTGCCAATGTTAGGGAGGCCCACATGTAATTGGCTGGCTATTTTAGGGGGGGGGACATGTGTGATTGGCTGGCTATGTTAGGGGGGACATGTGTGATTGGCTGGCTATGTTAGGGGGGACATGTGTGATTGGCTGGCTATGTTAGGGGGTGACATGTGTGATTGGCTGGCTATGTTAGGGGGTGACATGTGTGATTGGCTGCCTATGTTAGGGCGGACATGTGTGATTGGCTGGCTATGTTAGGGGGGGACATGTGTGATTGGCTGGCTATGTTAGGGGGTGACATGTGTGATTGGCTGCCTATGTTAGGGGGGACATGTGTGATTGGCTGGCTATGTTAGGGGGGACATGTGTGATTGGCTGGCTATGTTAGGGGGTGAATGTGTGATTGGCTGGCTATGTTAGGGGGGGACATGTGTGATTGGCTGGCTATGTTAGGGGGGACATGTGTGATTGGCTGGCTATGTTAAGGGGGGACATGTGTGATTGGCTGGCTATGTTAGGGGGGGGCATGTGTGATTGGCTGGCTATGTTAGGGGGGGACATGTGTGATTGGCTGGCTATGTTAGGGGGGCATGTGTGATTGGCTGGCTATGTTAGGGGGGACATGTGTGATTGGCTGGCTATGTTAGGGGGTGACATGTGTGATTGGCTGGCTATGTTAGGGGGTGACATGTGTGATTGGCTGGCTATGTTAGGGGGTGACGTTTGTGATTGGATGGCTATGTTAGGGGGTGACATGTGTGATTGGCAAGCTATGTTAGGGGGGACATGTGTGATTGGCTGGCTATGTTGGGGGGGACATGTGTGATTGGCTGGCTATGTTAGGGGGTGACATGTGTGATTGGCTGTCTATGTTAGAGGGTGACATGTGTGATTGGCTGGCTATGTTAGGGGGTGACGTGTGATTGGCTGGCTATGTTTGGGGGGGACATGTGTGATTGGCTGGCTATGTTAGGGGGTGACGTTTGTGATTGGATGGCTATGTTAGGGGGTGACATGTGTGATTGGCTGGCTATGTTAGGGGGGACATGTGTGATTGGCTGGCTATGTTGGGGGGGACATGTGTGATTGGCTGGCTATGTTAGGGGGTGACGTTTGTGATTGGATGGCTATGTTAGGGGGTGACATGTGTGATTGGCTGGCTATGTTAGGGGGGGACATGTGTGATTGGCTGGCTATGTTGGGGGGGACATGTGTGATTGGCTGGCTATGTTAGGGGGTGACATGTGTGATTGGCTGGCTATGTTAGAGGGTGACATGTGTGATTGGCTGGCTATGTTAGGGGGTGACATGTGTGATTGGCTGGCTATGTTAGGGGGTGACGTGTGTGATTCGCTGGCTATGTTAGGGGGGGACATGTGTGATTGGCTGCCTATGTTAGTGGGGCACACGTGTGATTGGCTTCCTATGTTAGGGGGGCACACATGTGATTGGCTAGCTATGTTAGGGGATGACATGTGTGATTGGCTGGCTATGTTGGGGGGGACATGTGTGATTGGCTGGCTATGTTAGGGGGGCACACATGTGATTGGCTGCCTATGTGATCGCACCGTGTCCCCGCGCCTGATAACACATAGCAGTATCTTGGTTCTTCTCTCCTTCAGATATCGTGGAATTTATCGCCTGCAATCACCTCCAGGCGTTCCGCTACTACACGGAGAGTGTCCGCAATCCGGGGGGCTTCCTCAGCTACCCATGTCCGGACTATCATATGTTTGAAGCCGTAAGTGACACCTCAGCCAGGATGAGACCTCCTGTGTATACAAGGCCTCCTGTATATCTGAGATCTCCTGTATATTCGAGGATTTCTGTGTATATGAGACATCCTGTGTATATGAGACATCCTGTGTAGATGAGACCTCATGTGTCTATAAGACCTCCTGTGTGTATGAGACCTACTGTGTATACGAGACATCTAGTATAGATGAGACACCCTATCAGTACGAGACATCCTGTGTATATGAGACCTCTCGTGTAGATGAGACACCCTATGTATATAAGACCTCATGTGTATACGAGACCTCCTGTGTATACGAGACATCCAGTGTAGATGAGACATCCTGTATATGCAGCGTGCCCCCCCCCAGGGCCGATCGGGTCCCAGTGTTAGGCTTAGGGTTAAGATACCGAGTGGTGGTGTGGCCCTAATAGTTTGTGTCACGGTGCTCCTACCTGGTACTGTTGCTCCCCGGGGGAAGACTCTGTAGCATCCAATGAGTTTTAGTGTCCAGTCACACGTCCGTAGAATGGGACCGCATCCGTTCTGCAAATTTCTCTATGGGACAGAAATGGATGCGGACGGCACACAGTGTGCTGTCCGCATCCGCAGTTCCGGAGCGTGCCCCCGATCTTCTGGTCCGTGGCTCCAGCAAAAAATAGAAACTGTCCTATTTTTGTCCGCAATTGCGGACAAGAATAAGCAGTTCTATGAGGGTGCCGGCCGGGTGTATTGCGGATCTGCAATTTGCGGATCCACAATACACTACGGACATGTGAATGGAACCTTGTTAGAATAAGTAGAGTCCAGACTTGGTAAAGTTAAATGGTTTTTCTTGAATAAACTTGATCTTTCTCTTGGCTCCAGCAGGCTAAGGGTAAACTGGCAGGGGAACTTGAATCCTTTGCTTTCTCTCTGCTGTGCTAATCTTTGGCTTCAGTCTGGTTACCGGACTTTCTAGCAGTTCTGGTGTCTTTGACTGTTGATCACTGCGCCATGTCTCGTCTCGTCTCCTTCCAACTCACAATGCAACCATAGCTTCCTGCAACCCCTCCCTTGGTAGGAAGCAGGACTAGCCCACTTCTGCCCAAAAGGGGGGATAATGGAATGGTAAGTTCCATCAAACACAATACATAATAATAATAATCTTTACGTAGCAGTATTATTGAAGCACAGAATCAGAGGATCTGGAAATGCATACACGGATGACATCTTAGCTAGCCCTCTTACCACCATATAATCGGATATATAATACATTTGGGAGGAGAACTTCTGTGACCCCAATGCTTTGTCCCTCCAGGGCTCCTGCTTCCCCTGCCCCGCTGATGGGTGCCCACCCATGGGACACTTTTCAGAGGAGATGAGCAGAATGTCGACACGGGCACAGACCTTGTATCTGCACACGGGTGTTGACCCGGGCCATCTCTCCAGTGAGTGCATACCGCTGCGGCTTATTACAGGCCAGCTCTCCACACTGCGGCTTATTACAGATCAGCTCTCCACACTGCGGCTTATTACAGATCAGCTCTCCACACTGCGGCTTATTACAGATCAGCTCTCCGCACTGCGGCTTATTACAGGCCAGCTCTCTGCTCTGCAGCTTATTACAGGCCGGCTGTCCGCTCTGCAGCTTATTACAGGCCAGCTCTCTGCTCTGCAGCTTATTACAGATCAGCTCTCCGCACTGTGGCTTATTACAGCCCAGCTCTCCACACTGCGGCTTATTACAGATCAGCTCTCCACACTGCGGCTTATTACAGGCCAGCTCTCCGCACTGCGGCTTATTACAGGCCAGCTCTCCACACTGCGGCTTATTACAGATCAGCTCTCCACACTGCGGCTTATTACAGGCCAGCTCTCCGCACTGCGGCTTATTACAGGCCAGCTCTCCACACTGCGGCTTATTACAGGCCAGCTCTCCACACTGCGGCTTATTACAGGCCAGCTCTCCACACTGCGGCTTATTACAGGCCAGCTCTCCACACTGCGGCTTATTACAGGCCAGCTCTCCACACTGCGGCTTATTACAGATCAGCTCTCCACACTGCGGCTTATTACAGGCCAGCTCTCCACACTGCGGCTTATTACAGATCAGCTCTCCACACTGCGGCTTATTACAGGCCAGCTCTCCGCACTGCGGCTTATTACAAGCCGGCTGTCCGCTCTGCAGCTTATTACAGGCCAGCTCTCCACTCTGCAGCTTGTTACAGGCCAGCTCTCCGCACTGCGGCTTATTACAGGCCAGCTCTCCGCACTGCGGCCTATTACAAGCCGGCTGTCCGCTCTGCAGCTTATTACAGGCCAGCTCTCCGCTCTGCAGCTTATTACAGGCCAGCTCTCCGCACTGCGGCTTATTACAGGTCAGCTCTCCGCACTGCGGCTTATTACAAGCTATCTCTCTGCTCTGCGGCTTATTACAGGTCAGCTCTCCGCACTGCGGCTTATTACAGGCCAGCTCTCTGCTCTGCAGCTTATTACAGGCCGGCTGTCCGCTCTGCAGCTTATTACAGGCCAGCTCTCCGCACTGCGGCTTATTACAGTCCAGCTGTCCGCTCTACAGCTTATTACAGGCCAGCTCTCTGCTCTGCAGCTTGTTACAGGCCAGCTCTCCGCACTGCGGCTTATTACAGGCCGGTTGTCCGCTCTGCAGCTTATTACAGCCCAGCTCTCTGCTCTGCAGCTTATTACAGGCCAGCTGTCAGCTCTGCGGCTTATTACAGGCCAGCTGTCCGCTCTGTGGCTTATTACAGGCCAGCTGTCAGCACTGCGGCTTATTACAGGTCAGCTCTCCGAACTGCGGCTTATTACAGGCCAGCTCTCTGCACTGCGGCTTATTACAGTCCAGCTCTCCGCACTGCGGCTTATTACAGGCCAGCTCTCCGCACTGCGGCTTATTACAGGCCAGCTGTCAGCTCTGCGGCTTATTACAGTCCAGCTCTCCGCACTGCGGCTTATTACAGGCCAGCTGTCAGCTCTGCGGCTTATTACAGGTTAGCTGTCCGCACTGCGGCTTATTACAGGCCAGCTGTCCGTGCTGCGGCTTATTACAGTCCAGCTGTCCGTGCTGCGGCTTATTACAGTCCAGCTGTCCGCTCTGTTCTTATTACAGTCCAGCTGTCCACTCTGTGCTTATTACAGTCCAGCTGTCCGCTCTGTTCTTATTACAGTCCAGCTGTCCACTCTGTTCTTATTACAGTCCAGCTGTCCACTCTGTTCTTATTACAGTCCAGCTCTCTGCACTGCGGCTTATTACAGTCCAGCTGTCCGCGCTTCGGCTTATTACCGTCCAGCTGTCCGCTCTGTGCTTATTACAGTCCAGCTGTCCGCGCTGCGGCTTATTACCGTCCAGCTGTCCGCTCTGTGCTTATTACAGTCCAGCTGTCCGTGCTTCGGCTTATTACAGGTTAGCTCTCCACGCTGCGGCTTATTACAGGCCAGCTGTCCTCTCTGTTCTCATTACAGTCCAGCTGTCCGTGCTGCGGCTTATTACCGTCCAGCTGTCCGCTCTGTGCTTATTACAGTCCAGCTGTCCGCGCTTCGGATTATTACCGTCCAGCTGTCCGCTCTGTGCTTATTACAGTCCAGCTGTCCGCGCTTCGGATTATTACCGTCCAGCTGTCCGCTCTGTGCTTATTACAGTCCAGCTCTCCGCTCTGCAGCTTATTACAGGCCAGCTCTCTGCTCTGTGGCTTATTACAGGCCAGCTGTCCGCACTGCGGCTTATTACAGGCCAGCTGTCAGCTCTGCGGCTTATTACAGTCCAGCTGTCCGCACTGCGGCTTATTACAGGCCAGCTGTCAGCTCTGTGGCTTATTACAGGTCAGCTCTCCGCACTGCGGCTTATTACAGGCCAGCTGTCAGCTCTGCGGCTTATTACAGGCCAGCTGTCCGCACTGCGGCTTATTACAGGCCAGCTGTCAGCTCTGCGGCTTATTACAGTCCAGCTGTCCGCACTGCGGCTTATTACAGGCCAGCTGTCAGCTCTGTGGCTTATTACAGGTCAGCTCTCCGCACTGCGGCTTATTACAGGCCAGCTGTCAGCTCTGCGGCTTATTACAGGTCAGCTCTCCGCACTGCGGCTTATTACAGGCCAGCTCTCTGCTCTGCGGCTTATTACAGTCCAGCTGTCCGCTCTGCAGCTTATTACAGGCCGGTTGTCCGCTCTGCAGCTTATTACAGGCCAGCTCTCCGCTCTGCAGCTTATTACAGGCCAGCTCTCCACACTGCGGCTTATTACAGGCCAGCTGTCAGCACTGCGGCTTATTACAGGCCAGCTCTCTGCACTGCGGCTTATCACAGGCCAGCTGTCAGCTCTGCGGCTTATTACAGGACAGCTGTCCGCTCTGAGGCTTATTACAGGTTAGCTCTCCACGCTGCGGCTTATTACAGGCCAGCTCTCTGCTCTGCAGCTTATTACAGGCCGGCTCTCTGCTCTGCGGCTTATTACAGGCCGGTTGTCCGCTCTGCAGCTTATTACAGGCCAGCTCTCCGCTCTGCAGCTTATTACAGGCCAGCTCTCCACACTGCGGCTTATTACAGGCCAGCTGTCAGCACTGCGGCTTATTACAGGCCAGCTCTCCGCACTGCGGCTTATCACAGGCCAGCTGTCAGCTCTGCGGCTTATTACAGGACAGCTGTCCGCACTGCGGCTTATTACAGGTTAGCTCTCCACGCTGCGGCTTATTACAGTCCAGCTGTCCGCTCTGTTCTCATTACAGTCCAGCTGTCCACATTACAGTCCAGTCTAACGCGGTCTCCGCACCTTCTCTATTTCAGGCTACAGGTATAAGATCACTGCGGTGGTCCGTGGGCGCAGGAAGGTTTCGGCGCAGATCTTCATATCTTGGTTTGGAGACGAGATCTCCTCAGATGAGCACCAGGTGCTGACGTGAGTGATCCCACCTCGTGGGGGGGGGGGGGGGGGGGGGATACTAAAGCATTCTCTGCATGGAAGAAGCGTCCTGCTCTATGGGGGGGGGGGGGCGAATAGTCACATCCTGTTCATTCTGGGCTTCCTTGTTCATGAACAGAATGCCAGAACTAAGTGTAGACTGACACCCAGGCAGAGGCTAATGGGGGCTCATAGCTGGATATTTTCATTACATTTGTACCTGTTTTAGGGGAACGTTCGCACCCGGTAACTCGTACTCTGCCTTCATTGATTCTGAGATACAGTTGGATGACATAAGTTGCGTGGATTTCCGCTGGACTCCGCTCCCTCTGCAATCAAACATCCTGCGCTCCGAGCTGGGGGCAGGGAGGATCGACATCCAGGCAGGAGAGGACGGCAGCATGTGAGTGTCTCATTATACTGGGGCCCCTGTCCAGCTACACAGCCCTCTGGGGCCACATATATTGTGGGGGCCAGGACCCCCAATAGAGTCGACCGTGCAGGGATGAGGTGTCTACAGAGCGTGGCGACCCCAGCTCGGCTCAGAGGCCGCAGTACAGACGGTAAAATCCCTACGTGACATCGGTATGTTCAGCGCAGTGACACCGGTATATTCCGTGCGGTGAGAAGGGTGTATATTTGGTGCACTGGCATCTGTATAGTCGGCGCGGTGACAATGGTATATTCAGTGCAGTGACATCGGTATGTATTCAGTGCAGTGACATCGGTATGTATTCAGTGCAGTGACACCGGTATGTATTCAGTGCGGTGACATCGGTATGTATTCAGTGCGGTGACACCGGTATATATTCAGTGCAGTGACACCGGTATGTATTCAGTGCGGTGACATCGGTATGTATTCAGTGCGGTGACATCGGTATGTATTCAGTGCGGTGACACCGGTATATATTCAGTGCAGTGACACCGGTATGTATTCAGTGCAGTGACATCGGTATGTATTCAGTGCGGTGACACCGGTATATATTCAGTGCAGTGACACCGGTATGTATTCAGTGCAGTGACACCGGTATGTATTCAGTGCGGTGACATCGGTATGTATTCAGTGCGGTGACATCGGTATGTATTCAGTGCGGTGACACCGGTATATATTCAGCGCAGTGACATCAGTATGTATTCAGCGCAGTGACATCGGTATGTATTCAGCGCAGTGACATCGGTATGTATTCAGCACAGTGACATCGGTATGTATTCAGCGCAGTGACATCGGTATGTATTCAGCGCAGTGACATCGGTATGTATTCAGCGCAGTGACATCGGTATGTATTCAGCGCAGTGACATCGGTATGTATTCAGCGCAGTGACACCGGTATGTATTCAGCGCAGTGACACCGGTATGTATTCAGTGCAGTGACATCGGTATGTATTCAGCGCAGTGACATCGGTATGTATTCAGCGCAGTGACATCGGTATGTATTCAGCGCAGTGACATCGGTATGTATTCAGCGCAGTGACATCGGTATGTATTCAGCGCAGTGACACCGGTATGTATTCAGCGCAGTGACACCGGTATGTATTCAGCGCAGTGACACCGGTATGTATTCAGCGCAGTGACATCGGTATGTATTCAGCGCAGTGACATCGGTATGTATTCAGCGCAGTGACATCGGTATGTATTCAGCGCAGTGACACCGGTATGTATTCAGCGCAGTGACACCGGTATGTATTCAGTGCAGTGACACCGGTATGTATTCAGTGCAGTGACATCAGTATGTATTCAGTGCAGTGACACCGGTATGTATTCAGTGCAGTGACATCACTCCATTACTCAGCATCTGACCCTTAGTGATGAGTTGCAGGGGCAATATTCGAATTTGCGATATTTCACAAATATTTGGTAGAATATTCGTCATATGCGCGAATTTGAGATTATTTTCTTGATCGCAAAAAATTGGCAATGTAATATTTGCGTAATGCGTGCGAAATATCGGCGTGGGTCACTATAGCTACATTTTCCAAGCTGCTAGAAGTTTCCTGAGACTGGAGAAAGTGGTCGGCAGAACATTAAATATGGCTTCATATGCAGATAGAGCGCTCCACTATAATCGCGATTGCACAAATCGGCACTAACGATGCGAATATTTTGGCACAATACCTGAAACTTCATATTTTAGCAGGTCTGCATGTACAGTCGTGGCCAAAAGTTTTGAGAATTACATAAATATTGGAAAAGTTGCTGCTTAAGTTTTTATAATAGCAATTTGCGTCTACTCCAGAACGTTAGTCCTTCTTTGCCATGAAAATTAACTTAATCCCCAAAAAACCTTTCCACTGCATTTCATTGCTGTCATTAAAGGACCTGCTGAGATCATTTCAGTAATCGTCTTGTTACTCCGGTGAGAATGTTGACGAGCACAAGGCTGGAGATCATTATGTCAGGCTGATTGGGTTAACATGGCAGACTTGACCTGTTAAAAGGAGGGTGATGCTTGAAATCATTGTTCTTCCATTGTTAACCATGGTGACCTGCAAAGAAACGCGTGCAGCCATCATTGCGTTGAATAAAAATGGCTTCACAGGCAAGGATATTGTGGCTACTAAGATTGCACCTCAATCAACAATTTATAGGATCATCAAGAACTTGAAGGAACGAGGTTCAATTCTTGTTAAGAAGGCTTCAGGGCGTCCAAGAAAGTCCAGCAAGCGCCAGGATCGTCTCCTAAAGAGGATTCAGCTGCAGGATCGGAGTGCCACCAGTGCAGCGCTTGCTCAGGAAGGGCAGCAGGCAGGTGTGAGCGCATCTGCACGCACAGTGAGGCCAAGACTTCTGGAAGATGGCCTGGTGTCAAGAAGGGCAGCAAAGAAGCCACTTCTCTCCAAAAAACATCAGGGACAGATTGATCTTCTGCAGAAAATATGGTGAATGGACTGCTGAGGACTGGGGCAAAGTCATATTCTCCGATGAAGCCTCTTTCCGATTGTTTGGGGTATCAGGAAAAAGGCTTGTCCGGAGGAGAAAAGGTGAGCGCTACCATCAGTCCTGTGTCATGCCAACAGTAAAACATCCTGAGACCATTCATGTGTGGGGTTGCTTCTCATCCAAGGGAGTGGGCTCACTCACAATTCTGCCCAAAAACACAGCCATGAATAAAGAATGGCACCAAAACACCCTCCAACAGCAACTTCTTCCAACAATCCAACAACAGTTTGGTGAAGAACAATGCATTTTCCAGCACAATGGAGCACCGTGCCATAAGGCAAAAGTGATAACTAAGTGGCTCGGGGACCAAAACATTGACATTTTGGGTCCATGGCCTGGAAACTCCCCAGATCTTAATCCCATTGAGAACTTGTGGTCAATCCTCAAGAGGCGGGTGGACAAACAAAAACCCACTAATTCTGACAAACTCCAAGAAGTGATGATGAAAGAATGGGTTGCTATCAGTCAGGGATTGGCCCAGAAGTTGGCTGAGAGCATGCCCAGTCGGATTGCAGAGGTCCTGAAAAAGAAGGGCCAACACTGCAAATACTGACTCTGCATAAATGTCATGTAATTGTCGATAAAAGCCTCTGAAACGTATGAAGTGCGAGTAATTATATCTCACTGCATCACAGAAACAACTGAAACAAAGATCTAAAAGCAGTTCAGCAGCAAACTGTGTGAAAACTAATATTTGTGTCATTCTCAAAACTTTTGGCCACGACTGTATGTATGTACAGCAGAGAAACAGTAATCCCTATCACACTACCTAACACCCTGCACTGGGCCCTCTCAGCTCCACTATATCAGGATATAACCTACGCTGACTATCTGTATAATATATGAGCTAACTAACTAAAGCTACTTTCACACTTGTGGCAGAGAGATCCGGCAAGCAGGTCGGTCGCCAGAACTGCCTGCTGGATCCGGCAAAAGTTATGTCAACTGATGGCATTAGGATCAGGATCATGATCAGTCTTAAAAATGCCTGATCAGTAAAAAAAAAATACATTGAAATGCCGGATCCATCTTTCCGGTGTTATCCGGCAAAACGGATCCGGCATTTACTTTTTTCACCTTTTTTTCGGTCTGTGCATGCGCAGATCAGAAGGATGGATCCGGCACTAATACATTCCTATGGGGAAAAATGGCGGATCCGCCATTCAGGCAAGTCTTCAGTATTTTTCGCCAGAGATAAAACCGTAGCACGCTGCGGTTTTCTCTTTTGCCTGATCAGTCAAAACGACTGAACTGAAGACGTCCTGATGCCTCCTGAACGGATCGCTCTCCATTCTGAATGCATGGGGATATGCCCGATCCGTTCACAGCCCCTGTGACGGAACTCTATGCCGGAAAAGAAAACCGCTGGTGTGAAAGTAGCGTAACTATGTAATGTAATGACACAGGGAAGCACGGAGCCCAGCAATGTCACCGCTCTCTCAGATCTGCAGGATTCTGCATACCAGGGCTGCTGGGGAGGGTCTTATATAGTCAGGGGGAGGGGCAGCTTTCCTATTGGTTGCTAGGGATGTTGCTAAGCTCCGACAGAGACATTGCAGCCTTCTCATTGGCCCACAAGCAGGAAGGGAGGTTACTGATGAAAGAAAATCTAGAATATTCGAAATTACGAATATATAGCGCTATATTTTAAATATTCACGAATTCTCGAAGTGCCGATTTTTGCAATTAATATTTGCCATTCGAATATTCGCGCCCAACACTACTGACCATATACCGGGCATACCCCCAACCCCAGCTGTATTCAGGGCACCTTCATCTGCGGGGGGTAATGATGAACTGTTGCACAGTACGGACATTTTTATGACCGAGCGGGAGTGACCCCGCGGAGGCCGCCATGATCGCCTGTTTCCTCTTCCCCCAGACTTTCCTTCTGCGCGACCGGAACGGTAAAAGATAAAGTAACCCAAACCCTGGGTCCCTGCAGAGACTTCCCTTACCACCCAGAGGGCCACCGGCCTAAACACCACGACATCATCCTGTGAGAAACCGCAATCCATCACCCAACCCGGAGGATGAGGAGGAGGATGATCTGCACTCACCAGACCCTGCTGCACAACAATATACGGAAAGCGGAACCCAGAGTCATCCCGAGGAGCCTGCAGCTCTCATACCGTCCTCTCACAACAAGCCTTGTAATTACTATGCATTGGGAAAGTCCTCACACCCCTCACCGTCCTCACATTTTGTGCTATTGTAACGCCCCAGAGTGGCATTACCACCTTTGCACCCCACTACTGTCTTTATTGGTTAAACACATGTCATCATGTGTATTTATTTCAGGTCCAAACACTGTGCATTTCTTATTTTGTTATGTAACTGTTTATGTTATATGTAATGTGCCTGGTTCACCAGCAGGTGGCAGCAAACACGGCAGAGCTGCAGTTAGAGAGAATGGAGCTTTCCATTCCATTCTAACCTCCCTCTGCGGAGTGGAGGGCGAGTCCCACTTCCTGCAGGAAGGGAGGGGTCCAAGTTTAGTGAGCAGTCTAGCTTACCCCCTGCTAGGGAAAAGAAGCAAAGGCTGGGCATGTCGCCCTTGGACATGCCCCAGCTAAGCAAAGTAAGCCAGCTAGAGCACCTTTAGCTCTGCTGGACATGGAGGCCACAGCTTAAAACCTCAGAAGCCAGGAGGAGTTTTCCATGGACAAATCTAGAGACAGGCCAGACTACAAAGTGAAGTACAGCATAAAGAAGAAGCTGAGTTCTATAGCCAGCCTGTCAGTACAGCAGAGCCAGAGAGCAACAGATGTAGCAGAGAGGAATTTGCCTGCCACAGTTTTAATGCTAAAGCCTGCTGGGACCAAGACAAAGTCTGTAAACCATTTGGAGAAACGTTTATGCAAAGAAAAACTGTTATTTAACTTCATCAAAAGGTCTGAACTCAATTTATTCTTCATCCCCAAGTTAATGTTTCCCCTTTTTCTGCTTTGGAGCCAACGCCTGGGGTCCAGCGTATCCAGGTAGGAGCACCGTGACACATTCATCATACATGGACATTGTAGGCCACCCTATACCACTTTGCCATTCCTACACCTTGGTACCACCACCAACACTGTAGCTGGCCAGCTAGAACTTGTCCTAGGTTGCTAGTATAGCTTATGTGTGTTAAAGACAAAAGCAGAGTTATTTACTGTGACATCATGTTTTGGATGCAAAAGATAATATGCCTTTAAGATTCATTTTGTAATGTAAGGTAAGCTCAGCTGACACAGCAGAAACAACAGAAAGCATAGTGTTAATCTGTTGTTGCTGGGTAGAAGTCTAGACCAATCACAGCCAGCTTCTCACACAGCAAGAGTTTTCACCAATCACAGCCAGCCTCACACACAGCCTGTCTGGGAATTCCCCCAGCTCCTGCTGCTAGAATCATTATTCACCAGAGACAGGAGCTGAAGAGACAGTCACTCCACTTGTGTTTTTATGGGAACAAGAGGCCAATATAGGTATTTAGAACAGTTACATAATGTTCATATTGTTAGTGTTTAGAACTGTATACTGAACTATATATATATATATGTGTTTACTTACAGTTCCACCAATTGCAACCATACAATTGCAAATTCAATTGTAAGCATTCAGATTCCATATTGCAATCCAAAATTGCATACAACCATAGCAGATCATACTCAACCAATCTGCAAATAGTCACTGCTAACTGCATACTGCAAGTGACCTATTAGTGAGACCTCAGATATACATCTAAGAGAGATCATAAAGTGCTTAAATAACTTACAGTGAGAGTACAGCTACTGAAGAGAGAAATATATCCACCATTTTATGTTGAATGACCAGATTGAACAGTTGAACCACCATCTTAGGCTCCATTCAGACGTCCGTAAAGTGTTTTGCGGCTCTACGGATCCGCAAAGCACGGACAGCGGCAATGTGCGTTCCGTATTTTGCTGACTGCACATTTCCGGCACTAATAGAATATGCCTATTCTTGTCCGCAATTGCGGACAAGAATAGGACATGTTCTATTTTTGGGCAGGAATGGAATTGTGGACCCGGAAGTGCGGGTCCGCAATTCCGTATCCGGGCAGTACATCGTGCTGCTGCATAGAAATGAATGGGTCCGCAATTCCGTTCTGCAAAATACCGCCATTTTGTGATATCTTTCCAACACTTGTTGTGTACGTGGACTATCTGCTGCGGAGGCGACAGTGTTATATATGAAGAAAAGTTGAAGTTAATAAAGAAGTTATTTCAAGCATTTGTTGTGCTCTTTACACCTACTGTTTCCATAGAACGGCGCTAGAGGAATTACAGAGTAACAGACGGTCTGGTTAGACTAAAGAGTCAGAGATATCAGAATACTTCTAATGTCACAGCGCAAAAGGCACTTCATAGTGCTGCACCTGCCACACACACCATTTGTTAAAGGGACTCTGTCCCGTTGTTGCTTCATTGCAACCGGCGTCACTAACATTTCTTAAAGAGACCCAAGCCTGTTGTCTGCTCCTTGGCACTTGGCGCTCGGCTTCGCTGCACTGTTCCCTCATCAGTCAGTCCTCATAATGAGAAAGTGAGAACAGACGGGGAGAAATCTTTACTGATAAGGAAAGATTACAAAACTGCAAGTCTTCGGCCCATTCCTCCGGACACAAGTCTTCGGCCCCTTTCCTCCGGACACAAGTCTTCGGCCCCTTTACTCAAGACATAGGACCCCTGAGGAAGCCAGTTTTATCTGGCTAAATGCATGGGGCGTATTCTACCTGCACACCATGACTGCTTGCCTTTCCGTTTGATAAGTATTTTGCACCTTTTGATGCCTTATTCATGAATTATGCACTACTTTGGTGGCGCATACGTGTCCCTTTTTAGAACTTGGTGGCTGTAGGTATGTGTGTTGGACATGAGGTTGGTCCACACACAATGTTATTATAGTAGTTATATTCCTGTACATAGGAGCAGTATTATAGTGGTTATATTCCTGTACATAGGAGCAGTATTATAGTAGTTATATTCTTGTACATAGGAGCAGTATTATAGTAGTTATATTCTTGTACATAGGAGCAGTATTATAGTAGTTATATTCTTGTACATAGGAGCAGTATTATAGTAGTTATATTCTTGTACATAGGAGCAGTATTATAGTAGCTATATTCCTGTACATAGGAGCAGTATTATAGTAGTTATATTCCTGTACATAGGAGGCAGTATTATAGTAGTTATATTCTTGTACATAGGAGCAGTATTATAGTAGTTATATTCTTGTACATAGGAGCAGTATTATAGTAGTTATATTCTTGTACATAGGAGGCAGTAATATAGTAGTTATATTCTTGTACATAGGAGCAGTATTATAGTAGTTATATTCTTGTACATAGGAGCAGTATTATAGTAGTTATATTCTTGTATATAGGAAGCAGTATTATAGCAGTTATATTCTTGTACATAAGAGGCAGTATTATAGTAGTTATATTCTTGTACATAGGAGACAGTATTATAGTAGTTATATTCTTGTACATAGGAGCAGTATTATAGTACTTATATTCTTGTACATAGGAGCAGTATTATAGTAGTTATATTCTTGTACATAGGAGCAGTATTATAGTAGTCATATTGTTGTACATAGGAGGCAGTATTATAGTAGTTATATTCTTGTACATAGGAGCAGTATTATAGTAGTTATATTCTTGTACATAGGAGGCAGTAATATAGTAGTTATATTCTTGTACATAGGAGTAGTATTATAGTAGTTATATTCTTGTACATAGGAGGCAATTTTTATTAGTATAAAACAAGCAAAAATACAATAGTACATTCCGAAATGAGAATGAACAAACAATTATTAAACTGAAATCATACATATCATCAAAATAATAAGTTTATAATAACTTTAACTTAAGAGTCCATTGCAAATAAATGGGAGAAAAGATGAATAAATAAACATAATTCCAGGATACATGAACCAGAAATTACTCCAAATATACATTCTTCCATAATTTTTCATTCTCCGCCCTTTCTCCTAACTTCTATAGATCTGACCCACCTTAGCTCCGACAGGATGAGGTTTACGGCTTTCTCATGATTGAAGGGCTCACTGTGGATGGACACTCTTGTTCTTGTCTGCCAGTGATAGTATTTAACGATGGTTATAATCAAATGCAGGGTCCCCCGGTCAATGTCAGCTACCTGTGATGTCACACCATATACAATGTCTGGGTAGGTCAGAGACTGCAGCCTTGGGATTTTTAGCTTGCTGGCTATCTCCTCCCATATCTGTCGCCCTCCCCAGCACTCGGTTATAAAATGTTCCATAGTCTCCTCCTGCTGACAGCCCAAGGGACACATGCGATCTAGAACACTCAGGAACTTTAAATTGCCTCTGACAAAAAGCTTCCCATGGAATGACAGCCAGGCAATGTCAAACAACTTTGCAGGAAGCCTTGGTCCGTTGAGGAACCTAAGACTTTCCTGCAAGGTGGCCGTTGTACAGTCTCTCAGTGCTGGCTGCAAGTTATAGAAGGCCCTACAGATCTTTATATAGAGATCCTTCCTGGTCTTAGTCTCCAGATACACCTTGTCTATTCCCCATTTCTTCACACACTTTAGACCATATTCCAGGTACTGGGGGAGGAAGCCACGAGTAAACCGACCCCTCTTGAGACTGCCGCCTCGCACCCAAGACTCTGCAAAAGGCAATATCCAGTCCCTGACACTGTTCGCCCACAGGGAGCTGCTGTTTGAGTCCAGGCAACCAAAATTAACTTTCAGAAACATGGAGTCAAAGAACACCCTTGGATTTAACATATCCAGCCCACCCTCTCTCCTCTGTAGGTAGGTGATCCCTCTTTTTATTGGGTTCAACCTTGTTCCCCCACAAAAGTTGGAAGAACAGGCTAAAGAGCCTAGCCGAGAAAGGTTCTGGCAAAGGAAAGACAACAGAGACGTACAAGAAGACGGGGACCAGGTAAGTCTTCAACATAGTAACCCTTTCTCTATAGGTCAGCCTCCAGTTCTTCCATCGCTGAACCTTTGCATTTCCGGAATCCAACTTTTCTTCCCAATTTAGTTTGGCATTATCTTCCCTCCCAAATTTGACCCCAAGGATTTTAATATAGGTGGAGGCCTTTGCAAATTGTGGCAGATCAAAGTCTGGATCAGTACTTAAAGTCCAGAGAGCTTGACTCTTCTCAAGGTTGACTAGAGACCCCGAGGCCTCCGAGTAGCTTCTGATGGCTGCAGACAACATCTGCACCTCACGAGGCTCAGATATCACCACAGTCACATCATCCGCATAGGCAACTACTTTCAAAGGCAAGCAGTGGGGGACCGGCACCCCCTGAAAATCGCACTCCTGCAGTGACCTCAGGAACGGGTCCAAGGCAAACACATACAGCAGTGGACTCAAAGGGCAACCCTGTCTCACCCCTGCCTCTACTTCAAAAGTGTCCCCTTGCCAACCATTGATTAGAGGAAAGCTCTTCGCCTCACAATATAAAGTTTTCAGCCAATCTACAAATTGTCCTGGAATACCGTACTTTGACAAAGTGGCCCATAGATACTCGTGATCCACTCTGTCAAAAGCTTTAGCCTGGTCCAGACCTACAACATATCTCCCACACCTCAGAGCTTTACATCTCTCAAACATCTCCCTTATCGAGATGACTGCTCCAGAGATGTTCCGCCCTTTTACTGTGCCAAACTGACAGCCTGCCAACAGTGCCCGGGACAAACAGACTAACCTAGAGAACATGATTTTTGCCAGAATCTTCCTGTCAACATTCAAGAGGGCAATCGGCCTCCAGTTCTTGATGTCACTAGGCTCCTTACCTTTAGACAGCAGAATTAGCGAGGACACCCTCATGGACGGAGGCATCAGGTGATTTTCTAGACAATTTTTGTACACGTCCACGAGGATTGGGGCCAAGTGGTCTACGAACTTCTTATAGAATTCTGCTGTTATACCATCTGGACCTGGTGCCTTCTTCAGATGTAACTGATCAATGGCCACTTTAACTTCCTCCACCATTAATTCTGCTGTCAAAGGAGAAAAGTCCACATCATTAGTATCAGGACCTGGAGTTGCCTCCAAGAATTGAGTCATCTTCTCTTTATCCAAAACCTTCTTCTGAAATAAGCCAGCATAGTAAGATCTCACCACCCCCAGGATACCCTCCCGAGATTCCTGCAAAACACCCTGGGAGTCAGTGAGACCTGCCACCGATCTATTAGCCACACGTTCCCTGCAATTCTCAAAGGGATCAGGAGCCCCTAAGGTCCCATAATGCCGTTACAGAACCAGGGAGGTGTACCTGCTGTACTGATACTGACTTATCTCAGATTTCAGTTGGTCGATCTTTTGTTTTTCATCCCCACCCGCCGAATACAGTGACTCCAATTCTTTCCGCAGCCTGAGATACTGGCTATACTTACTCTTCCCTCTTTTAATTGACAGTCCCTGTAAGAGGGATCTGATCTCCACCTTGACATCCTCCCACCAGTCGGCCACGTTGTTATAAAAGTCCACTCTCTGAAGCTGAACCTGGAAAAGAGAGTGGACACAATCCTGGACATAGACATCATCCAGGAGGCTAGAATTAAGCATCCATAGCCCTCTACCAATATCAGAGCGTCTAGTGGCTCCCAAGCAAAAAAACAAAGCCAGGTGGTCAGAGTAGGGGACGACCTTCTCACTTATCCCGCTAACAGTCTCTGTGGGGTTCACAAACGCCATGTCAATTCTACTGCTTCTGTCAGCACAAGAATATGTGAAGTTTGGCTTTCTGCCACCCCATGTGAAGACATCACTTAGGCCAGCCTGCGATATTATGTTACTTAAGACTCTGGAGTCTCTGACCACTGCCCTGCCCGAGGACCGGTCACCCGATGACAAAGTGACATTAAAGTCCCCCGCCATTACTACAGGTATATAGGTAAAAGGATACTGCTTCACATCATTACACAGCTGGATTCTCTCAGCCACTGTCTGTGGGCCGTAGATGTTAATAAAGCGGAGCCGTCTACCATGGATGGTCACTTCCAGCACCAGGCACCTTCCCATAGCTACCTCCGTTAACCTGTGCACAGTCACGTCATTTGTGTTAAACAATATGGCCACCCCGGCATAAGGCTCCACAGCCAGCGACCAGCAAGAAGGACCAGACCGCCATTCACTCTCAGCCTCACGTAGATGCCCCAAGGTGTTCAAACGTGTCTCCTGCAGAAAGATGACATCTGCATCCAGGTATCTGAGGTGATCGTATACCGCGTGTCTGGTCCTTCTTACTTTGATGCTGTTCACATTGCTCGAAGCAACTTTTAGAAAAAACCCAGCCATCACAAGACAACATAGAAAGAGCAGATAAGTGACTCCCATCATCATAGGTCAGGATCAGAGGCTTCCTGCCTACCACCGGTCTCCATATCTGACTCTACAAGGGCTTCTACAGGAGGGGCCTTCTTTTTGTTGGGGGGTCCCCTGTGTCTGCCTCACACTCATTATCTATTCTCTGTTGCTCTTCCTCATAGTCCCCATCAGACTCTGATAACGCCTCATATCTGTTTGATAGGACCATGACGCCTGCACCGGTACTGACTTTTTTCCTGGTGTTTTGGCCCAGGTTATGTTCCTCCTCAGACTTACGGGAAGACTTATCTTTTTTCCTCCTTTTGTTCCTCTTGGCCTCTTCATATACAGACGGTGATACAGAGGCGGCTGCCTAAGACTGGTCCTGAGGGACCACCTCCATGGTGCCCTGTGTGTTCTCTGAAGGCTGAGGTTCGGGTGTTGTCTCACCTGACCCCTGTTGTACCTCGTGCCTCGTCAGTATGGTCCCTGACATCAAAGCCTCCTCCTCTACAGCGTCTGCGGCCTCCGCTAACTCCTCATCTGGAAGCTCCCTGCATACGTTATGCCAGGCATCTGGGCAATCCTTATGTGAGTGGCCAATCTGCCCGCAGAGATTGCACCTAACGTTCTTACATGTGGCACTCAGATGGCCGAGCTCACCGCACAGGTTGCACTTGACCACTGTGCACACATTTGCCACATGACCGACTTTGCCACACTTGAAGCACTTTCTAGGTTGCCCAGGATAAAAACAGACGCCCTTCTCTCTACCGATAAAGAAGGAGTTAGGGAGATGTAAGGTGATGTTATTGTGCTGCGCAGCTTCACCAGCACCTTCCACCCTCCAGTCCAGACACCATCATCGTCCCTGTTCTTAGTGAGATCAGACACGAGGTCGCAGTGCCTCCGGAGCCACACCACAATGTCCTGGGGAGGAACAGATTCATTCCAGAAAATAACATTCACAATAACAGTGTCTGGCTTGGAAATGGGAATGAAAATGAACTTATTCCAGCCCTCGGTGTCTCTAACCCTGGCAAAGTTTGCCCAGAACCTATCCAGACTAGACATAAGCTTAAAGCTGACATCATAGCCCTGCCTGTCTGGTAGATTTATCACCGCCAGGATGTCCTCTGGAGCAAACCCCATCTGGTGGCACAGGAGTTCCCTCACCACAAACCTCCTATCGGGGAGGTCTTCTTTGGTGCCTCGGTGCTTAAACCTTACCACGTTCCTCCTCTTAAACGCCTGGCCTGTATAGCCTGCACTGGAGGTGAAGGATGGAGCGCCGCGGCTCCAGGCATTTCTGGGAGGATCCTGACGGGGCTCACTACCTTGAGTATTGGGCCGCGCGTCTGCACTAGAGAGGACAGTCTCATCCGACGTGGGTTGTGTTAAGGGGGGGAAATTACAGACATCATTCCGTACACCCTCCTGACCACCATCCACCTCTATATCCCACACAGACTGTATAGTGTCCCCAGCCCCCAACCCCTCAGGTACAATATCAATGTCCCCGGTCTGTGCCCCAGTAACAGAGCTCTCCTGCGTCTCCGCATCACCCTGACCCATGGATACATGTCCACTGTCCTGCTGTTGGGCTGGCTCTGCTGGGACTTGTGGTGCCACATATCCAGGATGTTGCTCAGGGACAGCTGAAGGTTCTTGCTGCTGCACTTGCCCACCTCCCTTCTGGAAAGAGAAACTTGCAGGCTTCAGTATTGGTTGTGTCACTCGCCGGGCCTCATCTGGGGACACGGACCCTGATTGTGCTCCAGAGTCACTGTTCTGTCTCTGCTGTGAGAAGCGTTCCTGGTTCCCGTAGGACTCGGCCAGGGGCCCCATCCTCTCCAGGACACAGTCCATCTCCTTCACCACCTGTGCCAGCTCTATGCCCAGTGAGTGCAGCTTGGTATCGTACAATGTCTTACTATCGGGGTGTGCAGTTTTCAGGTTATATACACAGTCTATCTGCATCTGTAGCAGTTGTTTGTGATGCCTTAACTCCCCCATTCTCCTTACCAGTGCCGGGATCTCCTCCACCATCTGCAGCTCAGGTGCTCGCGTGGTCTCCTTCACCTGCTGTCCTGGTCGGGGCAGGGGTCCAGGCTGTTCGGATTCACCGGTCTCCTGCAGCTTTGCCTTCCCAGCTTTACTGCTAGTACTTGCGGTTGCATCTGCTGAGGCCTGTTCACACTTTGCAGTGTTTGCAGACATGGCATTCCTGGTTACCTGCAGAGGCATTGCTGCAGATCTGGTGCGGCCCTGACAGGCCATGCTGGAAGCCACAAACTGCTGTTTCAGGTTTTCTTGCAATGTTTGTTTCTCCAGTGATGTCCGTCTCTGTCTGTGTGCAGGAGAGGGGAGCTGCTCACCTGCTGCACGGCCTGTGCTCATCACCCCTGCACCTTGCTGGCCGGACTTGGGATCCGCTTGCATCTTCACTGCACTCACTTTCCTCTCTTCTTCTTCCTTCAGAACAACAATATTCCCTTCATTCTGCTGCTGACTGGAAACTTTAGGATTAGTATCCACTTTAGGAATGGTTTGGGAGTTTTCTCCCTGTGTAGGCCTGGAAGCCTGGGCCTCGCTGAGGGAAGTTCCCCGCCCGGGCTGGCCACACCCTGGGCTCTGGACAGACATCCACAGGCTCAGGAGAGCTACTCACACACGTCCTCACAGCTAGGAGGCAGTATTATAGTAGTTATATTCCTGTACATAGGAGCAGTATTATAGTAGTTTATTCTTGTACATAGGAGCAGTATTATAGTTTATTCTTGTACATAGGAGCAGTATTATAGTAGTTATATTCTTGTACATAGGAGCAGTATTATAGTATATATTCTTGTACATAGGAGCAGTATTATAGTAGTTATATTCTTGTACATAGGAGCAGTATTAGTAGTTATATTCTTGTACATAGGAGCAGTATTATAGTAGTTATATTCTTGTACATAGGAGCAGTATTATAGTAGTTATATTCTTGTACATAGGAGCAGTATTATAGTAGTTATATTCTTGTACATAGGAGCAGTATTATAGTAGTTATATTCTTGTACATAGGAGCAGTATTATAGTAATTATATTCTGTACATAGGAGCAGTATTATAGTAGTTATATTCTTGTACATAGGAGCAGTATTATAGTAGTTATATTCTTGTACATAGGAGCAGTATTATAGTAATTATATTCTGTACATAGGAGGCAGTATTATAGTAGTTATATTCTTGTACATAGGAGGCAGTATTATAGTAGTTATATTCTTGTACATAGGAGGCAGTATTATAGTAGTTATATTCTTGTACATAGGAGGCAGTATTATAGTAGTTATATTCTTGTACATAGGAGCAGTATTATAGTAGTTAGTTCTTGTACATAGGAGGCAGTATTATAGTAGTTATATTCCTGTACATAGGAGGCAGTATTATAGTAGTTATATTCTTGTACATAGAGGCAGTATATATAGTAGTTATATTCTGTACATAGGAGCAGTATTATAGTAGTTATATTCTTGTACATAGGAGGCAGTATTATAGTAGTTTATTCTTGTACATAGGAGCAGTATTATAGTAGTTATATTCTTGTACATAGGAGGCAGTATTATAGTAGTTATATTCTTGTACATAGGAGCAGTATTATAGTAGTTATATTCTTGTACATAGGAGCAGTATTATAGTAGTTATATTCTTGTACATAGGAGGCAGTATTATAGTAGTTATATTCTTGTACATAGGAGCAGTATTATAGTAGTTATATTCTTGTACATAGGAGCAGTATTATAGTAGTTATATTCTTGTACATAGGAGGCAGTATTTATAGTAGTTTATATTCATTGTACATAGGAGCAGATATAGTTTTTAGTTATATTCTGTACATAGGAAGCAGTATTTATAGTAGTTATATTATTGTACATAGGAGCAGTATTATAGTAGTTATTCTTGTACATAGGATGGCTGTATTATAGTATTATATCCTTGTACATAGGAGGCAGTATTATAAGTAGTTATATTCCTTGTACATAGGAGCAGTCTATTATAGTAGTTATAGTCTTGTACATAGGAGCAGTATATAGTAGTTTATATTCTGTACATAGGAGCAGTATTATAGTAGTTATATTCTTGTACATAGGAGCAGTATTATAGTAGTTATATTCTTGTACATAGGAGGCAGTATTATAGTAGTATATTCTTGTACATAGGAGCAGTATTATAGTAGTTATATTCTTGTACATAGGAGCAGTATTATAGTAGTTATATTCTTGTACATAGGAGGCAGTATTATAGTAGTTATATTCTTTGTATCTAATAGGAGCAGTATTATAGTAGTTATATTCTTGTACATAGGAGGCAGTATTATAGTAGTTATATTCTTGTACATAGGAGGCAGTATATAGTAGTTATATTCCTGTACATAGGAGGCCAGTATATAGTAGTTATATTCCTGTACATAGGAGCAGTATTATAGTAGTTATATTCTTGTACATAGGAGCAGTATTATAGTAGTTATATTCTTGTACATAGGAGCAGTATTATAGTAGTTATATTCCTTGTACATAGGAGGCAGTATTATATGTAGTTATATTCTTGTACATAGGAGCAGTATTATAGTAGTTATATTCTTGTACATAGGAGCAGTATTATAGTAGTTATATTCTTGTACATAGGAGCAGTATTATAGTAGTTATATCTTGTACATAGGAGGCAGTATTCTAGCTAGTTTAATTCTTGTACATAGGAGCAGTATTATAGTAGTTATATCTTGTACATAGGAGCAGTATTATAGTAGTTATATCTTGTACATAGGAGCAGTATTATCGTAGTTATATTCTTGTACATAGGAGCAGTATTATAGTAGTTATATTCTTGTACATAGGAGGCAGTATTATAGTAGTTATATTCTTGTACATAGGAGCAGTATTATAGTAGTTATATTCTTGTAATAGGAGAGCAGTATTATAGTAGTTATATCCCTGTACATAGGAGCAGTATTATAGTAGTTAATATTCTTGTACATAGGAGGCAGTATTATAGTAGTTATATTCCTTGTACATAGGAGGCAGTATTATAGTAGTTATATTCTTGTACATAGGGCAGTTAGTATTGTAGAGCAGTATTATAGTAGTTATATTCCTGTACATAGGAGGCAGTATTATAGTAGTTATATTCTTGTACATAGGAGGCAGTATTATAGTAGTATATTCTTGTACATAGGAGGCAGTATTATAGTAGTTATATTCCTTGTACATAGGAGGCAGTATTATAGTAGTTATATTCTTGTACATAGGAGGCAGTATTATAGTAGTTATATTCTTGTACATAGGAGCAGTATTATAGTAGTTATATTCTTGTACATAGGAGCAGTATTATAGTAGTTATATTCTTGTACATAGGAGGCAGTATTATAGTAGTTATATTCTTGTACATAGGAGGCAGTATTATAGTAGTTATATTCTTGTACATAGGAGCAGTATTATAGTAGTTATATTCTTGTACATAGGAGCAGTATTATAGTAGTTATATTCTTGTACATAGGAGGAAGTATTATAGTAGTTATATTCCTGTACATAGGAGCAGTATTAATAGTAGTTATATTCCTGTACATAGGAGCAGTATTATAGCAGTTACATTCTTGTACATAGGAGGCAGTATTATAGTAGTTATATTCTTGTACATAGGAGGCAGTATTATAGCAGTTATATTCCTGTACATAGGAGGCAGTATTATAGTAGTTATATTCTTGTACATAGGGGCAGTATTATAGCAGTTATATTCCTGTACATAGGAGGCAGTATTATAGTAGTTATATTCTTGTACATAGGAGGCAGTATTATAGTAGTTATATTCTTGTATATAGGAGACAGTATTATAGTAGTTATATTCCTGTACATAGGAGGCAGTATTATAGCAGTTATATTCTTGTACATAGGAGGCAGTATTATAGCAGTTATATTCCTGTACATAGGAGGCAGTATTATAGTAGTTATATTCTTGTACATACAGTAGGAGGCAGTATTATAGTAGTTATATTCCTATACATAGGAGCAGTATTATAGTAGTTATATTCTTGTACATAGGAGGCAGTATTATAGTAGTTATATTCTTGTACATAGGAGCAGTATTATAGTAGTTATATTCCTGTACATAGGAGGCAGTATTATAGTAGTTATATTCTTGTACATAGGAGGCAGTATTATAGTAGTTATATTCTTGTACATAGGAGCAGTATTATAGTAGTTATATTCTTGTACATAGGAGCAGTATTATAGTAGTTATATTCTTGTACATAGGAGGCAGTATTATAGTAGTTATATTCTTGTACATAGGAGCAGTATTATAGTAGTTATATTCTTGTACATAGGAGCAGTATTATAGTAGTTATATTCTTGTACATAGGAGCAGTATTATATAGTTATATTTCTGTACATAGGAGCAGTATTATAGTAGTTATATTCCTGTACATAGGAGCAGTATTATAGTAGTTATATTACTTGTACATAGGAGCAGTATTATAGTAGTTATATTACTTGTACATAGGAGCATATCTATAGTTATATTCTTGTATAGGAGCATATGTAGTTATATTCTTGTACATAGAGGGCAGTATTATAGTAGTTATATTCTTGTACATAGGAGCAGTATTATAGTAGTTATATTCCTGTACATAGGAGCAGTATTATAAGTAGTTATATTCCTTGTACATAGGAGGCAGTATTATAGTAGTTATATTCCTGTACATAGGAGGCAGTATTATAGTAGTTATATTCTTGTACATAGGAGGCAGTATTATAGTAGTTATATTCTTGTACATAGGAGGCAGTATTATAGTAGTTATATTCCTTGTACATAGGAGGCAGTATTATAGTAGTTATATTCTGTACATAGGAGGCAGTATTATAGTAGTTATATTCTTGTACATAGGAGGCAGTATTATAGTAGTTATATTCTTGTACATAGGAGCAGTATTATAGTAGTTATATTCTTGTACATAGGAGCAGTATTATAGTAGTTATATTCTTGTACATAGGAGCAGTATTATAGTAGTTATATTCTTGTACATAGGAGCAGTATTATAGTAGTTATATTCTTGTACATAGGAGGCAGTATTATAGTAGTTATATTCTTGTACATAGGAGGCAGTATTATAGTAGTTATATTATTGTACATAGGAGCAGTATTATAGTAGTTATATTCTTGTGCATAGGAGTAGTATTATAGTAGTTATATTCCTGTACATAGGAGCAGTATTATAGTAGTTATATTCCTTGTACATAGGAGCAGTATTATAGTAGTTATATTCTTGTACATAGGAGCAGTATTATAGTAGTTATATTCTTGTACATAGGAGCAGTATTATAGTAGTTATATTCCTTGTACATAGGAGCAGTATTATAGTAGTTATATTATTGTACATAGGAGCAGTATTATAGCAGTTATATTCCTTGTACATAGGAGCAGTATTATAGCAGTTATATTCCTTGTACATAGGAGCAGTATTATAGTAGTTATATTATTGTACATAGGAGCAGTATTATAGTAGTTATATTATTGTACATAGGAGCAGTATTATAGTAGTTATATTCTTGTACATAGGAGCAGTATTATAGCAGTTATATTCCTTGTACATAGGAGCAGTATTATAGTAGTTATATTATTGTACATAGGAGCAGTATTATAGTAGTTATATTCTTGTGCATAGGAGTAGTATTATAGTAGTTATATTCCTGTACATAGGAGCAGTATTATAGTAGTTATATTCCTTGTACATAGGAGCAGTATTATAGTAGTTATATTCTTGTACATAGGAGCAGTATTATAGTAGTTATATTCTTGTACATAGGAGCAGTATTATAGTAGTTATATTCTTGTACATAGGAGCAGTATTATAGTAGTTATATTCTTGTACATAGGAGCAGTATTATAGTAGTTATATTCTTGTACATAGGAGCAGTATTATAGTAGTTATATTCTTGTACATAGGAGGCAGCATTATAGTAGTTATATCCCTGTACATAGGGGCAGTATTATAGTAGTTACATTCTTGTACATAGGAGGCAGCATTATAGTAGTGATATCCCTGTACATAGGGGCAGTATTATAGTAGTTATACTCTTGTAGTATACTAGTGTCGCCATGTTTCCATTCACATGCATGCTGTAGTGTGGTGCAGATGATGAGAGGTAACCCTGCCTGAGTTGTGCATTTACTTCTCGCTGCTCTTATGTCCACCATGAATAGTGAAGAATAAGCCGAGAAGAGCATCTCTAGACTCACGTGAGACCTGGAGGCCACAGAAATAATACAGGTAATGAGGTTTGCAGGAGGCGAGGACTCTTCACTGTGGCATAAAGTCAAGAGCTTTGATGCTGGAGAGGGTTAAGTGTGGAGCAGGAGACTCTGGGTGACGTTTTCGGCGGGTGGGGGGGCTTTTATTAAAGTATGTGGAGTAAGAACACAGCCCACTCAGGAGAATGAGAGGCCCTCTCCACTAATGGTGCTGCTCCCAGCAGGTGAGAACTCCCATTGTGGGGACAATAATGGACTCAGCCGAGTTATTATCAGAGCAGAGCGGAAGCGTCCGTGACCCCTCTCCACCTCCTCCCCAGGTAGCGGCAGCTAATGAAAATAATGCGCACAATGCTGGAGCCGCCACACCAAGGCCACTTCCCCAACTCCCTGCATTTAGATTGGAGTACCTACCTTGCACCTCTCTGACCCCATTAAAGCAGAGCCGGGAGCAGAACTCCCGCAACACGCTGAGGAATCGATTTAACAGCGGCTTCATCACAAATAACCGCAGCGCCATTGTCACAGCCTCTTCTGTATTGTCTCCACGTGGCAAGGACGAGGCGATCAGCGCTGCAGCCGCAATTCCACTGATTGTGATCGGCCTCATTCTCTTTAAGCTGTTGACATCTCGATAGATATTATATGAAGCCCTCAGCCGTGACGTCTGTGGCGGCACCAGGTCACCAGCAAAGAGGGGGCAGAAGGGCCCAGGTGGCCATCAGAGACCGGAGGAGAATGGAAGCCCAGAAACTGACTGATAGTAGGATTACTGGAGGAATCACACAACTGACTGATAATAGGATTACTGGAGGAATCACACAACTGACTGATATAGGATTACTGGAGGAATCACACAACCGACTGATAATAGGATTACTGGAGGAATCACACAACTGACTGATAATAGGATTACTGGAGGAATCACACAACCGACTGATATAGGATTACTGGAGGAATCACACAACCGACTGATAATAGGATTACTGGAGGAATCACACAACTGACTGATAATAGGATTACTGGAGGAATCACACAACCGACTGATATAGGATTACTGGAGGAATCACACAACCGACTGATAATAGGATTACTAGAGGAATCACACAACTGACTGATAATAGGATTACTGGAGGAATCACACAACTGACTTATAATAGGATTACTGGAGGAATCACACAACCGACTGATAATAGGATTACTGGAGGAATCATACAACTGACTGATAATAGGATTACTGGAGGAATCACACAACTGACTGATAATAGGATTACTGGAGGAATCACACAACCGACTGATATAGGATTACTGGAGGAATCACACAACCGACTGATAATAGGATTACTAGAGGAATCACACAACTGACTGATAATAGGATTACTGGAGGAATCACACAACTGACTTATAATAGGATTACTGGAGGAATCACACAACCGACTGATAATAGGATTACTGGAGGAATCATACAACTGACTGATAATAGGATTACTGGAGGAATCACACAACCGACTGATATAGGATTACTGGAGGAATCACACAACTGACTGATAATAGGATTACTAGAGGAATCACACAACTGACTGATAATAGGATTACTGGAGGAATCACACAACTGACTTATAATAGGATTACTGGAGGAATCACACAACCGACTGATAATAGGATTACTGGAGGAATCATACAACTGACTGATAATAGGATTACTGGAGGAATCACACAACCGACTGATATAGGATTACTGGAGGAATCACACAACCGACTGATAATAGGATTACTGGAGGAATCACACAACTGACTGATAATAGGATTACTAGAGGAATCACACAACTGACTGATAATAGGATTACTGGAGGAATCACACAACTGACTTATAATAGGATTACTGGAGGAATCACACAACCGACTGATAATAGGATTACTGGAGGAATCATACAACTGACTGATAATAGGATTACTGGAGGAATCACACAACCGACTGATATAGGATTACTGGAGGAATCACACAACTGACTGATAGTAGTATTACTAGAGGAATCACACAACTGACTGATAATAGGATTACTGGAGGAATCACACAACCGACTGATAATAGGATTACTGGAGGAATCACACAACTGACTGATAATAGGATTACTAGAGGAATCACACAACTGACTGATAATAGGATTACTGGAGGAATCACACAACTGACTGATAGTAGGATTACTGGAGGAATCACACAACCGACTGATAGTAGGATTACTGGAGGAATCACACAACCGACTGATAATAGGATTACTGGAGGAATCACACAACCGACTGATAATAGGATTACTGGAGGAATCACACAACCGACTGATAGTAGGATTACTGGAGGAATCACACAACCGACTGATAATAGGATTACTGGAGGAATCACACAACCGACTGATAATAGGATTACTGGAGGAATCACACAACTGACTGATAGTAGGATTACTGGAGGAATCACACAACTGACTGATAGTAGGATTACTGGAGGAATCACACAACCGACTGATAGTAGGATTACTGGAGGAATCACACAACCGACTGATAATAGGATTACTGGAGGAATCACACAACCGACTGATAATAGGATTACTGGAGGAATCACACAACTGACTGATAGTAGGATTACTGGAGGAATCACACAACTGACTGATAGTAGGATTACTGGAGGAATCACACAACCGACTGATAATAGGATTACTAGAGGAATCACACAACTGACTGATAATAGGATTAGTAGAGGAATCACACAACCGACTGATAATAGGATTACTAGAGGAATCACACAACTGACTGATAATAGGATTACTGGAGGAATCACACAACCGACTGATAATAGGATTACTGGAGGAATCACACAACTGACTGATAATAGGATTACTAGAGGAATCACACAACCGACTGATAATAGGATTACTAGAGGAATCACACAACTGACTGATAATAGGATTACTAGAGGAATCACACAACCGACTGATAATAGGATTACTGGAGGAATCACACAACCGACTGATATAGGATTACTGGAGGAATCACACAACCGACTGATAATAGGATTACTAGAGGAATCACACAACTGACTGATAATAGGATTACTAGAGGAATCACACAACCGACTGATAATAGGATTACTGGAGGAATCACACAACCGACTGATAATAGGATTACTATGTTATGTTATGTTACTAAGTCCTTGTATAGCGCTCTAGAGTTACTCAATCCGATCGAAGCGCTTGCTGACGGCTATATTCGTGGCCCCTACATCATCCTACACAAAAAGCCAGGTCTTAACCAACCTCCTGAATTCCAGGTAGTCTGATGTTGTTCTAATGTGTTCTGGGAGGGAGTTCCAGATCTTGGGGGCCAATACTGAGAAGCGTCTGTCCCCCCTTGTCTTGAGGCGGGTTCTTGGCACCGACAGAAGGGAGGCTGAGGTGGATCTCCGTTCTCTAGGAGGATGGGGTCGTGTTATCTTCTTTTGCAGGTAGATGGGACCTGTTTTGTAGAGAGCTTTGTGTGTTAAGCAGCACAGATTGAACTGCCCCCTCTCTTCCACTGGGAGCCCGTGGAGCTTTTGTGACAGAGTCTGTCCAGTCTAGTTTCTTGATGAGCCGGGTGGCTCTGTGGTGACAGTGTTGCAGAGCTCCCAGATCTTTCTCTGGCAGCTCCGCATACATTGCATTACCATAGTCCAGGTGGGAGTTGACTAGAGCTCCCACCACGACCCGTCTGCATGTGTTGGGGAGAAACGGTAGGGCTTTTTTTTAGAAGGAATAGGGCGAAGTTTGCTTTCCGTATTACTTCTTTAATCTGGGGACGGAGGCTCTTTTTTTGATCCAAGATTATCCCCAGACTCTTTCCTTGTGTGTCGATGGCAACGTTTTCCCCAAAGATAGACGGGGCGGCAGCCTCAGGTGTTTTATGTAGTGCAATAAGCTCAGTCTTGGTCGGGTTGAGTTTGAGGTGGTTATGTGCTAGCCAGTTCCTGGCCTTATTTAGTCCTTCTTGCGTGAGCTTGTAGTCATCAGCGGATTTCGATACTCTCAAAAGGATCTGTGTATCGTCCGCATAAGACTCATAGCTGATGTTATACTCCTTCAGGATAGCGAGCAGAGGTCGGACATATATGTTAAAGAGTAATGGCGAGAGGGGAGATCCCTGAGGGACTCCCCACTCCACCTTCTCGACTGGGGAAAAGAATGAGCCCAGTTTGACTCTCTGAGTTCTGTTTTTCAGAAAGGAGTCAAACCAGGTAAGTCCGTGGCTATCTACTCCGATGTCAGCTTTTAATCTATTTAGGAGGATGGGATGACTGATAGTGTCAAAAGCTGCCGACATGTCTATGAGGACCAACCAGGTCCCCCCTCCCTCGTCTGCGACCCCTAGGGCTTCATCCCATAGGCTGACCAGGGCTGATTCCGTGCTGTGTGTTGGCCTAAAGCCCGACTGGTGTTCATCTAGAAGTCGATGCTTTTCTACGTGCAGCTGGAGTTGGCTTGCCACTGCTGTCTCCATGATTTTAGCTATTAGGTGGATGTTGGTAATCGGTCTGAAGTTGGCCATTATATTTATGTCTGCTCCTGGTTTCTTGAGGAGGGGAGTTATGATTCCTAACTTGAGAGTCTCAGGGACGTTGCCACTGAGAAAGGAGTCATTTATAATTGTTAGAATTAACGGGGCAATGGTGGTCGTGCATTCAATAAGAGATTTAGTTTGGATATTGGAGAGGGGATAAGTTGCTTTGGACATGTTTTTCATGCTTTTTGTTAGGTCTTCAAGTTTTAATGGGCATAGGGTGAAGGTGTGAGTAGGGTTTGTCACGTTGTTCTCTATGGGGGGGACAGTTGCCTGTTGAGCTTGCAGGATGTCGTTTTGGATATCGTCGACTTTTTGTTTAAAAAATTTCGAGATGTCGTTGCAGAGGTCTTGGCATTCGGGGATGGTGGTTTTGAGGCCATCGGGGTTAGCCAGATCGAAAATGATCTGAAAGATCTTTTTAGGCTTTTGAGCAGCGTTTTCGATCTCGCTAGCAAAATGATCTTGTTTGGCCTTAAAGATTGCTTTGTGGTAAATCGTCAGTTGGGTCTTATATTTTAGCTGTGATTCTTCTATCGGATTTTTCCTCCATGCCCTCTCTAGTCTGTTGCATTCTATTTTCACTATTTTTAGTTCTCTCGTATACCACGGTGCTTTTTTCCCTGATTTCTTTACCAGTCTCAAGGGGGAAAGTTGGTCCGCCGTTTTTTTGACGATGTCGTCAAATTGTAATGTGAGTTTCTCGCAGGGCAGTTTGAAGTCGATTTTACTGATGTGTTCTTCTAGGGTAGGTAGGATTTTGTCATATGTCAGGTTGTTGTTATTTCTTCGCCAATTTTTTTTTTCTCCTGTGGTTAGCTGCTTCGTGTTAATTGGGATGTGGAGTTCGAAGGCTATGAGTCTATGGTCGGTCCAGAGCAATTCTTCTGGATCTTCTACCGTTAAGTTTAGATTTTTTTCAAAAATCGGATCGAGCAGGTGACCCGCTTTATGTGTGGGTTTGTCAACCCTTAAGGTGAGTTGGGCTAAGTCGAGCTGTGTGGTGACTTTTTGGGCTGGGGTATCTTGCTTATCGTTGAACCAAAGGTTAAGGTACTAAAGGAATCACACAACCGACTGATAATAGGATTACTAGAGGAATCACACAACCGACTGATAATAGGATTACTAGAGGAATCACACAACCGACTGATAATAGGATTACTAGAGGAATCACACAACCGACTGATAATAGGATTACTAGAGGAATCACACAACCGACTGATAATAGGATTACTAGAGGAATCACACAACCGACTGATATAGGATTACTAGAGGAATCACACAACTGACTGATAATAGGATTACTAGAGGAATCACACAACCGACTGATAATAGGATTACTAGAGGAATCACACAACCGACTGATAATAGGATTACTGGAGGAATCACACAACTGACTGATAATAGGATTACTAGAGGAATCACACAACTGACTGATAATAGGATTACTAGAGGAATCACACAACTGACTGATAATAGGATTACTGGAGGAATCACACAACTGACTGATAATAGGATTACTAGAGGAATCACACAACTGACTGATAATAGGATTACTGGAGGAATCACACAACCGACTGATATATGATTACTGGAGGAATCACACAACTGACTGATAATAGGATTACTGGAGGAATCACACAACCGACTGATATATGATTACTGGAGGAATCACACAACTGACTGATAATAGGATTACTAGAGGAATCACACAACCGACTGATAATAGGATTACTAGAGGAATCACACAACCGACTGATAATAGGATTACTGGAGGAATCACACAACTGACTGATAATAGGATTACTGGAGGAATCACACAACTGACTGATAATAGGATTACTGGAGGAATCACACAACTGACTGATAATAGGATTACTGGAGGAATCACACAACTGACTGATAATAGGATTACTGGAGGAATCACACAACTGACTGATAATAGGATTACTAGAGGAATCACACAACCGACTGATAATAGGATTACTGGAGGAATCACACAACCGACTGATAATAGGATTACTGGAGGAATCACACAACCGACTGATAATAGGATTACTGGAGGAATCACACAACTGACTGATAATAGGATTACTGGAGGAATCACACAACTGACTGATAATAGGATTACTGGAGGAATCACACAACCGACTGATATAGGATTACTGGAGGAATCACACAACTGACTGATAATAGGATTACTGGAGGAATCACACAACTGACTGATAATAGGATTACTGGAGGAATCACACAACTGACTGATAATAGGATTACTGGAGGAATCACACAACTGACTGATAATAGGATTACTGGAGGAATCACACAACTGACTGATAATAGGATTACTGGAGGAATCACACAACCGACTGATAATAGGATTACTGGAGGAATCACACAACCGACTGATAATAGGATTACTGGAGGAATCACACAACCGACTGATAATAGGATTACTGGAGGAATCACACAACTGACTGATAATAGGATTTCTGGAGGAATCACACAACCGACTGATAATAGGATTACTAGAGGAATCACACAACTGACTGATAATAGGATTTCTGGAGGAATCACACAACCGACTGATAATAGGATTACTAGAGGAATCACACAACCGACTGATAATAGGATTACTAGAGGAATCACACAACCGACTGATAATAGGATTACTAGAGGAATCACACAACCGACTGATAATAGGATTACTAGAGGAATCACACAACCGACTGATAATAGGATTACTAGAGGAATCACACAACCGACTGATAATAGGATTACTGGAGGAATCACACAACCGACTGATAATAGGATTACTGGAGGAATCACACAACTGACTGATAATAGGATTACTGGAGGAATCACACAACCGACTGATATAGGATTACTGGAGGAATCACACAACCGACTGATAATAGGATCACTGGAGGAATCACACAACTGACTGATATAGGATTACTGGAGGAATCACACAACTGACTGATAATAGGATTACTGGAGGAATCACACAACTGACTGATAATAGGATTACTAGAGGAATCACACAACTGACTGATAATAGGATTACTAGGGGAATCACACAACCGACTGATATAGGATTACTGGAGGAATCACACAACCGACTGATAATAGGATTTCTGGAGGAATCACACAACTGACTGATAATAGGATTACTGGAGGAATCACACAACCGACTGATATAGGATTACTGGAGGAATCACACAACTGACTGATAATAGGATTACTGGAGGAATCACACAACTGACTGATAATAGGATTACTGGAGGAATCACACAACTGACTGATAATAGGATTACTGGAGGAATCACACAACTGACTGATAATAGGATTACTGGAGGAATCACACAACTGACTGATAATAGGATTACTGGAGGAATCACACAACCGACTGATAATAGGATTACTGGAGGAATCACACAACCGACTGATAATAGGATTACTGGAGGAATCACACAACCGACTGATAATAGGATTACTGGAGGAATCACACAACTGACTGATAATAGGATTTCTGGAGGAATCACACAACCGACTGATAATAGGATTACTAGAGGAATCACACAACTGACTGATAATAGGATTTCTGGAGGAATCACACAACCGACTGATAATAGGATTACTAGAGGAATCACACAACCGACTGATAATAGGATTACTAGAGGAATCACACAACCGACTGATAATAGGATTACTAGAGGAATCACACAACCGACTGATAATAGGATTACTAGAGGAATCACACAACCGACTGATAATAGGATTACTAGAGGAATCACACAACCGACTGATAATAGGATTACTGGAGGAATCACACAACCGACTGATAATAGGATTACTGGAGGAATCACACAACTGACTGATAATAGGATTACTAGAGGAATCACACAACTGACTGATAATAGGATTTCTGGAGGAATCACACAACTGACTGATAATAGGATTTCTGGAGGAATCACACAACTGACTGATAATAGGATTACTGGAGGAATCACACAACCGACTGATATAGGATTACTGGAGGAATCACACAACCGACTGATAATAGGATCACTGGAGGAATCACACAACTGACTGATATAGGATTACTGGAGGAATCACACAACTGACTGATAATAGGATTACTGGAGGAATCACACAACTGACTGATAATAGGATTACTAGAGGAATCACACAACTGACTGATAATAGGATTACTAGGGGAATCACACAACCGACTGATATAGGATTACTGGAGGAATCACACAACCGACTGATAATAGGATTTCTGGAGGAATCACACAACTGACTGATAATAGGATTACTGGAGGAATCACACAACCGACTGATAATAGGATCACTGGAGGAATCACACAACTGACTGATATAGGATTACTGGAGGAATCACACAACCGACTGATAATAGGATTACTAGAGGAATCACACAACTGACTGATAATAGGATTACTAGGGGAATCACACAACCGACTGATATAGGATTACTGGAGGAATCACACAACCGACTGATATAGGATTACTGGAGGAATCACACAACTGACTGATAATAGGATTACTAGGGGAATCACACAACCGACTGATAATAGGATTACTGGAGGAATCACACAACTGACTGATAATAGGATTACTGGAGGAATCACACAACCGACTGATAATAGGATTACTGGAGGAATCACACAACCGACTGATAGTAGGATTACTGGAGGAATCACACAACTGACTGATAATAGGATTACTGGAGGAATCACACAACTGACTGATAATAGGATTACTAGAGGAATCACACAACTGACTGATATAGGATTACTGGAGGAATCACACAACCGACTGATAGTAGGATTACTGGAGGAATCACACAACTGACTGATAATAGGATTACTGGAGGAATCACACAACTGACTGATAATAGGATCACTGGAGGAATCACACAACTGACTGATATAGGATTACTAGGGGAATCACACAACCGACTGATAATAGGATTACTAGAGGAATCACACAACCGACTGATAATAGGATTACTGGAGGAATCACACAACCGACTGATAATAGGATTACTGGAGGAATCACACAACTAGGAATTCCATAAGTGATTATTATTCAGACCGCACACAACAGCCTGGTAATGGAATATGGCAGCCTGTGCTCTGCTACTATAAGAAATTAGCACTGGCTAATATCAGACGCTAGAGGCAAGGTTTGTATTATATCAGTGATGTCATCAGCAGGGGGCGGGTCTGTGACTACCTCTCAGACAGGTGTGAGTTGTGTGCTGCGGAGCTCCCACTAGGGAGGGGTCATGGCTGCAGACCCAGGAGGAGGTGAGGGGAGCTGATGCCTCCAGACGAGCCCCGGGTCTGGAGCTGGGCCAACGTCATGACGCTGAGGACGGTTGTCCCTTTAAGTCTGATGATCGGGGTGAAGACGCGGCTGTGACTGTGAGGAGTAAAGTCACTGAGACAGTCATAGAGAAGAAAGGACTGCAGATTTCCAGACTGAGAGAGAGACGGACTCCACAGCCAACTACTGCTCTATATCAAATCCTCAAAACCCCATCAGACCGGCCTGTACAACCTCCCACCATCATGGTCCAGACAGTCTGCCACAACCTCCACAGGTAGCCAACAGACCCGACATCAAAGAACGCTTTGTAAACTTCCACAACACGACCTATGCATTAAGTCCCCAAGGGGTGAACCGAGCAGCAGAGGACCTCCAAATAATATTACACATCATCGCAGAAACCTCTAACCTCAAAAAAGTCACCCACCGAAAATCAGCCAATATACTGCCCAATGAATGGTTTGATAGAGAATGCTGAACTCTAAGGAACGCCCAGCGAACAGCTTCAAATAAGAAACTCAGAGACCCCGACAATATGGATCTGAGGAGCACTTATGGGGTCCTACAGAAAAACTACAAACAAATCCTGAGAAAGAAGAAACAAGACTTCATCTCCAGAAACTTGCAACAACTGGAAGATGCTCTTCAGGAAAACTCTTTCTGGGAAAGAAATATGTAATGTTATCTGGTGTGAAAATAATGGACCTCAGCAGCGGTCCCCTTAAGGGAGTAGGTTCAATCTCCTAAGTAAGTTACAAACAAAGGGTGCGGAAACCGCGCTCTACCAAACAGTTAATGTCAGTTCTTGAACCCTGCAAACATAGAGAACTGAAGTCTGATCCAGCTGACAGAGGCGTTGTTCGCAGAAACGTAAAGGTGTGTAATCCGCCTCCTACTGGTCCACAGATCTCGTGATGATTCACCAACCAAGGAATCCAAACACCGGACCCGAATACCTTCAAGAAGGAATAGAACAGATGGTGCAATACCCTCGGTATCTTCAAAGGTAAGAGGTTTATTATACTTACAATTATCACATTACAAACATGCACATAGAAATGCCCGACCCGGGTTTCGCTATTCGCTTCTTCAGGGGCTGCGGTGCACACGCCTCTGCAAACCACGAGTAAAAGATCTCTTCTACCCCGGAACTAAAACGGACTTCCGTTGTCAGATTACCTATCACTTGCAGGTGTCTGATGTCAAAACACATATAAAGTGTGCATTATAAATAAGCGTATAAAATATACCCTAATCAATAAATACAATATAAATACATATATATAAGATAAAAATCTTGTATATAAAATTATTATATAAAATATAAAAAAGTAATGGTATCATACAGGTCAAGCCATGCAAACCGCTTTAATATCCCACTCAATATTTAATCCCTGTGGGTGCAGGGTGTCCATCTCATGTATCCATTGCGCCTCTTTTTATTAATTTGCGTGGCGGGATTACCTCCACGCCAATAGCGGTTTACTAATTCAATACCGCAAAATTTTAGACCAGTAGGATCTTTTTGGTGAACTCTTTTGAAATGGGCTGAGACACTATGCGTCTCCAGCCCCTTCCTAATATTTCTAATGTGCTCTGCCACCCGGACTTTGAGCTTCCTTAATGTTCTACCTATATATTGGGGCCCACAAGGGCACTCCAACATATAGATGACTCCCATACTTTCACATGAGATGTTTCCCTTTATCTTTAAAGTAGTGGTTTTGGAGCTGGACACAATTTCTTTTATTTTAGATTTTTTCTTTTCTTCCCTGGAACGGTTTTTACAACAGGGGCAGAAGCCGCACCAGGTGAAGGCACTGGGGGATTTCGTTGTAGTGGGATCATTTTTCACAAAACTGTGCACAATGCGATTCCTAACAGTGGGGGCTCTTTTGAAAATAAACAGGGGTATTTTTGGGATAAGGTCTCCGATGATCCGATAATTTTTTAGAACATTCCAGTTCTGATGAATAATATTTCTGATCTGGGGGCACATAGTGGAATAAGAGGTGGAGAAGGCAAATTGATATTTATCCCTTATCTGTTCTGTATGTTTACTGGGATCCATATTTATATTCTTTATTTTATGATTATCTAACTTTACTTCTTCCCTCTGTTTATATAATGTTTCCCTTTCATATCCCTTTTCTATGAACCGATCTATAATAATGTTACTTTGATTCTCATAATCTTCTATGTTAGTGCAACTCCTTTTGATACGTTGTAGCTGTCCTTTCGGTACATTGCACAACCAGGGCTTATGATGACAGCTACTCCTTTCTATGTATCCATTCCGATCAGTGGGCTTAAAATAAGTTTTGGTTATGATTTTTCCTTGTTCTAACATAATCTCTAGATCTAGAAAGTGGATGGTGGTTTTACTGATGTCCTCAGTGAATTTTTCTGGGAAACCTGGAATCAAATCGGCTCAGGAACCAAGAAAACCAATCTCCACATCCAAAATGGCAACATCTGACTCAACTACTTCAAGAGCCTGTACAAAGACAATCCAAATGAGCTGAGTGTGGAACAAAATCACATCATCCAAAGACTGAATGAAATGGAGGAAACAATCAAAGATTACAAAAAAACTCTAGACACACCCATTACAGTCCAAGAAATAGCTGAGAAAATTCAAGACCTGCGATGTAAAAGATCCAGTGGGATGGATGGAATCCTTCCAGAGATGATAAAACACAGTTCTCCAGAGGTACATGCCGCAATATGGAAGGTCTTCAACCTGGCCCTGAGTGTTGGGCACTACCCTGACGTATGGAACCAAGGCCTCATAACACCCATCTATAAGAGTGGAGACCAGTATGACCCGGCCAACTACAGAGGAATCTGTGTCAGCGGCACGCTGGGAAAACCGTTCAATAGTATTCAGAACAGAAGGATCCTCGCCTTCCTGACACAGCATAATGTCCTCCACAGAAGCCAAGCCGGGTTCATGCCAAACCATCGCACTACTGATCACATCTATACCCGTCTCATCAAGAACCATGTCCACAATACAAAGCATATACAGCCTATACCTATATACAGCCTACACCTATATACAGCCTATACCTATATACAGCCTACACCTATATACAGCCTACACCTATATACAGCCTACACCTATATACAGCCTATACCTATATACAGCCTATACCTATATACAGTCTACAACTATATATTGCAGTACATAGGTGTAGGCGGTATATACAGTACAGACCAAAAGTTTGGACCCACCTTCTCATTCAGTGAGTTTTCTTTATTTTCATGACTATGACAATTGTAGATTCACACTGAAGGCATCAAAACTATGAATTATCACATGTGGAATTATATACATAACAAAAAAGTGTGAAACAACTGAAAATATGTCATATTCTAGGTTCTTCACAGTAGCCACCTTCTGCTTTGATTACTGCTTTGCACACTCTTGGCATTCTCTTGATGAGCTTCAAGAGGTAGTCACCTGAAATGGTCTTCACTTCACAGGTGTGCCCTGTCAGGTGTAATAAGTGGGATTTCTTGCCTTATAAATGGGGTTGGGACGATCAGTTGCGTTGTGGAGAAGTCAGGTGGATACACAGCTGATGGTCCTACTGAATAGACTGTTAGAATTTGTATTATGGCAAGAAAAAAGCAGCTAAGTAAAGAAAAACGAGTGGCCATCATTACTTTAAGAAATGAAGGTCAGTCAGTCCGAAAAATTGGGAAAACTTTGAAAGTGTCCCCAAGAGCAGTCACAAAAACCATCAAGCGCTACAAAGAAACTGGCTCACATGCGGACCGCCCCAGGAAAGGAAGACCAAGAGTCACCTCTGCTGCGGAGGAGAAGTTCATCCGAGTCACCAGCCTCAGAAATCGCAGGTTAACAGCAGCTCAGATTAGAGACCAGGTCAATGCCACCCAGAGTTCTAGCAGCAGACACATCTCTAGAACAACTGTTAGGAGGAGACTGTGTGAATCAGGCCTTCATGGTAGAATATCTGCTAGGAAACCACTGCTAAGGACAGGCAACAAGCAGAAGAGACTTGTTTGGGCTAAAGAACACAAGGAATGGACATTAGACCAGTGGAAATCTGTGCTTTGGTCTGATGAGTCCAAATTTGAGATCTTTGGTTCCAACCACCGTGTCTTTGTGCAACGCAGAAAAGGTGAGCGGATGGACTCTACATGCCTGGTTCCCACCGTGAAGCATGGAGGAGGGGGTGTGATGGTGTGGGGGGGGTGCTTTGCTGGTGACACTGTTGGGGATTTATTCAAAATTGAAGGCCTACTGAACCAGCATGGCTACCACAGCATCTTGCAGCGGCATGCTATTCCATCCGGTTTGCGTTTAGTTGGACCATCATTTATTTTCAACAGGACAATGACCCCAAACACACCTCCAGGCTGTGTAAGGGCTATTTGACCATGAAGGAGAGTGATGGGGTGGTGCGCCAGATGACCTGGCCTCCACAGTCACCGGACCTGAACCCAATCGAGATGGTTTGGGGTGAGCTGGACCGCAGAGTGAAGGCAAAAGGGCCAACAAGTGCTAAGCATCTCTGGGAACTCCTTCAAGACTGTTGGAAGACCATTTCAGGTGACTACCTCTTGGAGCTCATCAAGAGAATGCCAAGAGTGTGCAAAGCAGTAATCAAAGCAAAAGGTGGCTACTGTGAAGAACCTAGAATATGACATATTTTCAGTTGTTTCACACTTGTTTGTTATGTATATAATTCCACATGTGATAATTCATAGTTTTGATGCCTTCAGTGTGAATCTACAATTGTCATAGTCATGAAAATAAAGAAAACTCTTTGAATGAGAAGGTGCGTCCAAACTTTTGGTCTGTACTGTAGCTATAGGCACATCTATCTAGCTACCTATCTCCTATCGATCTACCCCACAGGGGTTCTATTGTTCGGCATGGTGTAACCTCTAAACATTTGCTGTACAGTATACATTATAATCCGTACACCATGCTGTACAGTATACATTATAATCCGTACACAATGCTGTACAGTATACATTATAATCCGTACACAATGCTGTACAGTATACATTATAATCCGTACACAATGCTGTACAGTATACATTATAATCCGTACACCATGCTGTACAGTATACATTATAATCCGTACACCATGCTGTACAGTATACATTATAATCCGTACACAATGCTGTACAGTATACATTATAATCCGTACACCATGCTGTACAGTATACATTATAATCCCTGCACCATGCTGTACAGTATACATTATAATCCGTACACCATGCTGTACAGTATACATTATAATCCGTACACCATGCTGTACAGTATACATTATAATCCGTACACCATGCTGTACAGTATACATTATAATCCGTACACCATGCTGTACAGTATACATTATAATCCGTACACCATGCTGTACAGTATACATTATAATCCATACACCATGCTGTACAGTATACATTATAATCCGTACACCATGCTGTACAGTATACATTATAATCCCTGCACCATGCTGTACAGTATACATTATAATCCGTACACCATGCTGTACAGTATACATTATAATCCGTACACCATGCTGTACAGTATACATTATAATCCCTGCACCATGCTGTACAGTATACATTATAATCCGTACACAATGCTGTAGTATACATTATAATCCGTACACCATGCTGTACAGTATACATTATAATCCGTACACCATGCTGTACAGTATACATTATAATCCGTACACCATGCTGTACAGTATACATTATAATCCGTACACCATGCTGTACAGTATACATTATAATCCGTACACCATGCTGTACAGTATACATTATAATCCGTACACCATGCTGTACAGTATACATTATAATCCGTACACCATGCTGTACAGTATACATTATAATCCGTACACCATGCTGTACAGTATACATTATAATCCGTACACCAGGCCCTTCCATACACAGTATGACACCGCCATCCCTGCGATAATCATGGAGCAGCCGCTGGAAGTTGAAGCACTGTGTGCAGGGAGCGCTTACTTCTGGCGGCTGCTTCATGAGGAAAGTCGGGTACAGAAATGGGGAAAATACATATTATTTTAACCCCTAAGACGCCTGTGGCCACTGGGGGAGCACGGGAGGCAGAAGTGCAGCTCCCGCACAGCCCGTCTCCCCTTTTCAAACAGAAGACGGACGGGCCCTTAGCAACGCTGCTTTCTGAGAGCGCGGCTAAGGGCCAATTCAGCCCCAGTTTAATACAAAAATTATAGGTTTTGGCTAAATAAAGTATATTACAAAAATGTTCAGATCACTTGCCCTACACTCTAGATACCCCCTCTACATACAGGGGTTTGATGCAGGCATTTGAAATACCGCCATTTTGGGCAAACAAATCTTTAATTGATACCTAGTCTGGTTCAGGCCGTGTGAGATACACGCGTTACATACTGTCCTTCTGTTCTACTATTACAAACCGGATTCCAAAAAAGTTGGGACACTATACAAATCGTGAATAAATACTGAATGCAATGATGTGGAGGCGCCAACTTCTAGTATTGTAATCAGAATAGAACATAAATCACGGAACAAAAGTTTAAACTGAGAAAATTGACCATTTTAAGGGAAAAATATGTTGAATCAGAATTTCATGGCGTCAACAAATCCCCAAAAAGTTGGGACAAGGCCATTTTCACCGCTGTGTGGCATCTCCCCTTCTCCTTACAACACTCAGCAGACGTCTGGGGACCGAGGAGACCAGTTTCTCCAGTTTAGAAATAGGAATGCTCTCCCATTCTTGTCTAATACAGGCCTCTAACTGTTCCATCGTCTTGGGCCTTCTTTGTTGCACCTTCCTCTTTATGATGCGCCAAATGTTCTCTATAGGTGAAAGATCTGGACTGCAGCCCGGCCATTTCAGTGCCCGGATCCTTCTCCTACGCAGCCATGATGTTGTGATTGATGCAGAATGTGGTCTGGCATTATCTTGTTGCAGGGTCTTCCCTGAAAGAGATGACGTCTGGATGGGAGCAGATGTTGTTCTAGAACCTGAATATATTTTTCTGCATTGATGATGCCTTTCCAGACATGCAAGCTGCCCATGCCACACGCACTCATGCCACCCCATACCATCAGAGACGCAGGCTTCTGAACTGAGCGTTGATAACAACTTGGGTTGTCCTTGTCCTCTTTGGTCCGGATGACATGGCGTCCCAGATTTCCAAAAAGAACTTCGAATCGTGACTCGTCTGACCACAGAACAGTCTTCCATTTTGCCACACTCCATTGTAAATGATCCCTGGCCCAGTGAAAACGCCTGAGCTTGTGGATCTTGCTTAGAAATGGCTTCTTCTTTGCACTGTAGAGTTTCAGCTGGCAGCGGCGGATGGCACGGTGGATTGTGGTCACTGACAATGGTTTCTGGAAGTATTCCTGAGCCCATTCTGTGATTTCCTTTACAGTAGCATTCCTGTTTGTGGTGCATTGTCGTGTAAGGGCCCGGAGATCACGGGCATCCGGTATGGTTTTACCGCCTTGACCCTTACGCACAGAGATTGTTCCAGATTCTCTGAATCTTCGGATGATGTGATGCACAGTTGATGATGAGAGATGCAAAGTCTTTGCAATGTTTCGCTGGGTAACACCTTTCTGATATTGCTCCACTATCTTTCTGCGCAACATTGTGGGAATTGGTGATCCTCTACCCATCTTGGCTTCTGAGAGACACGGCCGCTCCGAGAAGCTCTTTTTATACCCTATCATGTTGCCAATTGACCTAATTAGTGTTACTTGGTCTTCCAGCTCTTCGTTATGCTCAAATTTACTTTTTCCAGCCTCTTATTGCTACTTGGCCCAACTTTTTGGGGATTTGTTGACACCGTGAAATTTTGAATCAACGTATTTTTCCTTTAAAATGATACATTTACTCGGATTAAACGTTTGATCCGTCATCTACGTTCTATTACAAATAAAATAATGACATTTGCCATCTCCACATCATTGCATTCAGTTTGTATTCACAATTTGTTTAGTGTCCCAACTTTTTGGGAATCCGGTTTGTAATTAAACACCCATTTATAGGATCAAATAAGGGACGTGGCCCCGGTCGTGGTGCTGCTGGTGGAGCTCCTGTTGCAGGGAGAGGACGTGGTCGATCGGTGCCAGCTACAAGCACAAGTGACACCCCTTCCTCATGTGCGAGTAGGAGACAGAACCTGCAGCGGTATTTGGTCGGGCCTAATGCAGCTCTACGAATGGTGAGGCCTGAACAAGTACAGGCGATAGTAGATGGGTGGCTGACAGTGGATCCAGTTCCTTCTGCTTTTTGATGACTCTGTTAGTGTCATGGAACCATGAACCAGACGTACAACAAGAGATAAGTGGAAAATAGAAGGTTTTATTGAAGAGCCGTAAGCAGAGTCCAAACGGATGGCTAAACCGAAGCAGGGTCTTGCGGAGACAGAGGTCAGGAACCAGAAGGGTAGTCAGACGAAGCCAGGAACAGGAACCAACGGGGTAGTCAGACGAGGCCAGGATCAGGAACCAGAAGCAGCAGCAGTCTTGGAAGCATGTGAACACAGGAGGACCAAGCAAGGAACTGAAGCCACAGACCTCCTATATATGTGAGCTGGGCATCCAGCTCCTCCCAGTGGGAAGGAGGAGCCGCAGGGTGGGAGGCTACAAGAAAACCCAGAAACCAAGATGGCCGCCAGCACATGTCAAACGAAGGGAACAGCAAGGAGGTAAGACCACGACAGTACCTCCCCCTCAAGGGCCCCTCCTCCGCGGAGTAAGGAACGGTTTCTGAGGGAAGCGTGCGTGGAAGGCTCGGAGCAAGACAGGAGCATGGACATCTGCGGAGGGAACCCAGGAACGCTCCTCTGGACCATAACCACGCCAATGGACCAAAAACTGCACCCGGCCGCGGACCAGGCGTGAGTCCAGGATATTGCTCACCTCATACTCCTCACGATTGCCCACTTGGACCGGACGAGGCCGAGGAATCGAGGAAGTGAAACGATTACACACCAGTGGCTTCAACAGGGAGACATGAAACACGTTGGAGATCCGCATGCCAGGAGGAAGCGCAAGGGCATAGGCTACCGGGTTTACCCTGCGAAGCACTCGGAAGGGACCAACAAAGCGAGGCGCCAGCTTGGGAGTGGGCACTCGAAGGTTGAGGTTGCGGATGGACAACCATACGTGGTCTCCGACCTGGTAGGAAGGAGCGGGCGCTCGTCTGCGATCAGCCTGGAGTTTCTGGCGCTGCGCAGAGACCTCAAGGGACCTCTGGATCTGTACCCAAGAAGCAAGTAGGACGGAAAGGTGATCCTCCACAGCCGGAATATCCTGGGGAGAGAATACCTCCGGTAACACGGCAGGTTGGAACCCATAATTGGCCATGAAGGGAGACGTCCCAGAGGAAGAGTTCACCGCCGTGTTCCTGGCAAACTCAGCCCAAGGCAGGAGGTCAACCCAATTGTCTTGGTGATCGGAGACATAGCAACGAAGGAATTGCTCCAAGGCCTGATTGGATCGTTCTGCGGCCCCATTGGACTGAGGGTGGTAGGCCGAGGAGAAAGAGAGATGAATCCCCAACTGGGAGCAAAAGGCGCGCCAGAACCTGGACACAAACTGACTCCCCCGATCCGACACAATCTCCTTGGGCAAACCGTGCAACCGGAAGACCTCCCTGGCAAAAATCGAGGCCAACTCTTGTGCAGAGGGTAACTTCTTGAGAGGAACACAGTGGCACATTTTGGAAAACCGATCCACAATCATGAGAATGACCGTATGGCCTCGGGATGCAGGGAGGTCCACAATGAAATCCATCCCCAGGTGTGACCATGGACGCTCCCCGGTGGCTATGGGTTGCAAAAGGCCCAACGGAAGGTGCCGAGGGGACTTACTCTGGGCACAAACGGAGCATGCCGCTACATATGCGGCGATGTCGGAACGTAGAGAAGGCCACCAGAACAGACGTGAAACCGCCCAGGACAGCTGATTCTTTCCAGGGTGCCCCGCGGCCTTGGAGTTATGGTAGGTTCGCAACAACCGAGTGCGCAACTCCTCAGGCACAAAACATCTGCCGTTGGGTCTCCCAGAGGGAGCACCAGATTGAGCCGCCAAAATCTGCTCACCCAGAGGAGAAGTCAGGCTGGTGCGAATAGCGGCCAGGATCTGATTCGGGGGTATGACCGTAGTCGGAATCGACTCCTCCCCGGAAAGCTCGGAGTACTGCCGTGATAAGGCATCCGCTCTGATGTTCTTGGAGCCGGGTAGGTAGGAGACCACGTAATTAAAACGTGACAAGAACAGAGCCCATCTGGCCTGACGTGGTGTCAATCTCTTGGCCTCAGAGAGGTAGGTCAGATTCTTGTGGTCCGTCAGGATGAGAACCGGAACCACCGAGCCCTCGAGCAAGTGCCTCCATTCTTTAAGGGCCTGCACGATGGCCAATAACTCCCTGTCACCAATCTGATAGTTGCACTCCGCGGAAGACAGTTTCCGGGAGTAAAACCCACAAGGAAGCAGAGGACCCTCTGGTGTTCTACGCTGAGACAGGAGGGCGCCTACTCCCGTCTCAGACGCGTCCACCTCGAGGACAAACGGCAACCCAGGGTTGGGATGCGACAGAATCGGAGCCGACACAAAGGCGGACTTTAGAGCCTCAAAAGCTCGGATGGCCTCGAGCGGCCAGACCTGAGGATTACTGCCCTTCCTGGTCAGATCCGTGAGAGGCTTGGCTAGCATGGAAAAGTCCCTGATGAACTTCCGATAATAATTGGCGAAGCCCAAAAAGCGCTGCAGGGCACGAAGCCCACTGGGCTGGGGCCACTGTAAGACAGCCGAAACCTTCTCAGGATCCATGGAGAACCCCTCAGCGGAAATGATGTAACCTAAGAAGGTTACCTGGGATCGGTGAAATTCGCATTTCTCAAGCTTACCGAACAGCTTGTTCTCTCGTAAGCGTTGCAACACTCGTCTGACATCCAGAATGTGGGCCTCCATGGATGCAGAATATACCAAGATGTCATCCAAATAGACCACCACACACTGCTGCAACAGGTCACGGAAAACATCGTTGATGAATTCCTGGAAGACTGCGGGCGCATTGCACAACCCAAAGGGCATAACCAAGGATTCATAATGACCGGTCCTGGTGTTAAACGCGGTCTTCCACTCATCGCCCGCCTTGATCCTTACCAGGTTATATGCCGCCCTCAGGTCGAGTTTGGTAAAGACCGTGGCCCCTTTGAGGCGATCGAACAGCTCGGAAATCAAGGGTATCGGGTAAGCGTTCTTGATCGTGATGCGATTGAGACCCCTGTAATCGATGCAAGGCCTCAACTCGCCGCCCTTCTTTTTCACAAAGAAAAATCCAGCCCCTGCCGGGGACGAGGATTTGCGAATGTGTCCGCGTGAAAGCGCCTCCCTCACGTACTCCTCCATGGCCTCATTCTCCGCTACCGACAGTGGATAGACTTTGCCACGAGGAGGAACGGCACCGGATTGTAACTCTATGGCACAATCGTATGGGCGGTGCGGAGGTAGGGCAACCGCGCGCACCTTATCGAATACATCCCGGTACTCTTCGTATTCAGGAGGCAACAGAGAGTCCGAGGAAGTACACAGCAACTTGACAGGCCCATGGATGCAACTAGCCCCACACTGCGGTGACCACGAGAGGATCTCGACCGATCTCCAATCGAAAGTCGGATTATGCTTCTGGAGCCAGGGGTACCCCAAGACCACCGAGTAGTGTGGAGACGAAATAACCTGGAGACAGACCGACTCTCTGTGAACGGCACCAATGGCTATCCCCACTGGAAGGGTCTCATGAGTCACGTGTGGCGGCAGAAGGGGTCTGCCGTCTATCGCCTCAAGAGCCAGTGGGGAACCTCGAGGCTGCAGAGGAATGGAATTGGTGGCAACGAACACTCTATCAATGAACAAACCACCAGCACCAGAGTCCACCAACGCCTGGGTCGTCACCGAGCCCCCGACCCAGGAGAGGACAACCGTGATCAGTGGTTTGTCAACACGGGAAACCGGGGACGAGGAGACTCCACCCAAGATCTGCCCCCGACAGGACCTCAGGTGCGAGCGTTCTCCCGGACGGTTCGGACATGCCAACCGAAAATGCCCACCGAGACCACAGTACATGCATCGGCCCTCGCGTCTCCGGAGTACCCTCTCCCCCTCAGACAGGCGAGCAAACCCCCGCTGCATGGGTTCACCCCCAGACAAGTCATCCCCAGGAGGCGTGGGAGGAGAGGGAGGCACGGGTGGGACAGCAAACGTAGGCGCCAATCTGTTAGGAGACCTCCGCAGGCTCTCCTTAAAGGAAGGTCTCTCCCTGAGTCTGGTGTCAATCAAAATCAGGAAAGAAATAAGAGACTCGAGCTCCACTGGTAGGTCCTTAGCTGCAACCTCATCCTTCAAGGCATCCGAGAGACCATGAGAGAAAGCAGCGACCAGAGCCTCATTATTCCAGCCCACCTCTGCTGCCAGGGTACGAAACTCAATGGCGTATTCAGCTACGGATCGTGAACCCTGTCTGATGGACATAAGGAGCTTCGCAGCAGAGGCAGCACGAGCCGGCACATCGAATACCTTCCGAAGAGAAGCAACAAAACCGGAAAACTCGGCAACCACCGGATTGTTGTTCTCCCATAAAGGGCTGGCCCAGGCCAAGACCTTGTCCGAGAGCAGCGAGATCAAGAAGCCCACCCTTGATCTCTCAGTAGGAAAGGCATGTGGCAGCAACTCGAAGTAAATGCCCACCTGGTTAAGGAAACCTCGGCACTGAGTTGGCTCTCCCCCAAAGCGCTGTGGAAGGGGGGCAGAACCGGTCATACCCTGAAACACCACAGGCGCAGCAACAGGTGTCAGGGTAGACTCTGGCGCAACAACCGGAGCGGCAGTAGGAGCGGGCCCAGGAGCGACAACCGACCCATCGGCAACGGAAGCTAAATGAGCCGTGCGTTCAAGCAGGGTTTGCAACGCCACAGCGAACCGACCCAACAGGTGATCCTGCTGATCAAGTCTGGCAACCAGCGTAGGTAGCGAGGGTGGCCCTGTACCGTCAGAATTCATGGCTTGGTCCTAATGTCATGGAACCATGAACCAGACGTACAACAAGAGATAAGTGGAAAATAGAAGGTTTTATTGAAGAGCCGTAAGCAGAGTCCAAACGGATGGCTAAACCGAAGCAGGGTCTTGCGGAGACAGAGGTCAGGAACCAGAAGGGTAGTCAGACGAAGCCAGGAACAGGAACCAACGGGGTAGTCAGACGAGGCCAGGATCAGGAACCAGAAGCAGCAGCAGTCTTGGAAGCATGTGAACACAGGAGGACCAAGCAAGGAACTGAAGCCACAGACCTCCTATATATGTGAGCTGGGCATCCAGCTCCTCCCAGTGGGAAGGAGGAGCCGCAGGGTGGGAGGCTACAAGAAAACCCAGAAACCAAGATGGCCGCCAGCACATGTCAAACGAAGGGAACAGCAAGGAGGTAAGACCATGACAGTTAGCAGGGTTTCCCAGGGCCATCCACCTAGCCCTGCCCCAGAAGTGGAAGAGATTTAGTGCACCGATGCCCAACCACTTATCTTTCAAGATGAGTACATGGGAGGACCATCGCAGCACGTCTCGGATGATGACGAAACACAGGTGCCAACTGCTGGGGCTTTCTGCAGTGTGCAGACCGACAAGGAGGGCAGGAGTGAAGACTGGGTGGAAGATGATGTGAAGGACGATGAGGTCCTCGACCCCACATGGAATCAAGGTCATGCGAGTGACCTATGTCGTTCAGAGGAAGAGGCGGTGGTCGCACAGAGCCACCCGTCCTCTAGACAGTACGCCTCCTACTGCCCACCGCAGCAAGGGACCGAGCACACCAAAGCCAGCTCCAAGGAGTTCCCTGGCGTGGCAGTTCTTCAGACAATGTGCTGATGACAAGACCCGAGTGGTTTGCACGCTGTGCCATCAGAGCCTGAAGCGAGGCATAAACGTTCTGAACCTGAGCAGACTGAAGACATCTGACCCCTTACAGAATTAACCCTGTCTGTCTGCCCGAAATAAAACACAGCAAGCCATTTTTGTGGGTGGAAAGTCGGTCACAGCTTTATTTATTTCTCCATTTTTTGTTTGTTAACTCTTTAACAACCATCCAACTGTTAAATGCCGGAGAGCGAGAAGCGCTATGCCGCACCAAACATTGATGCGCAAGTCCGCCTTCTCCTCCGCTGTACCATTTTCTTAAACCACCGACCTCCAGCTGTGACTTAATTAGAAAAGCAATGAAACATTAAACAAATACAAACTGCATATCTGCTATGGCGTTTTATACAACCTGCATGACCAGACATCTAAGTGCAAAGCACGAGCTGCAGTGGAGTAGACACCTCAAATACCAAGAAAGGTCTCTGGCTGCTCCTGCTTCCTCTTCTGCTGCAGTCTCTGCCTCTTCATCCACCTCTGGAGTGACAGTGCCTCCTGCCACCCCGCAAACAGAGGATCTGCCAGCAACACCAACACCTGGGTCACCAAGCATCTCCACAATGTCCCACGGAAGCGTTCAGCTCTCCATCTCCCGAACACTGGAGAGGAAGAGGAAGTACCCCCTACCCACCCGCGATCCCTGGCCCTGAATGCCAGCATTTCTAAATTACTGGCCTTTGAAATGCTGCCATTCCGTCTGGTGGAGACGGAGAGTTTTAAAGGCCTTATGGCGGTGGCTGTCCCACAGTACGTCGTGCCCAGCCGCCACTACTTTTCCAGGCGAGCCGTCCCTTCCCTTCCCTGCACAACAAAGTGGGGGACAAAATGAGGTGTGCACTGCGCAACGCCATCTGTGGCAAGGTGCACCGGACTACTGATACGTGGACCAGTAAGCGCGGTCAGGGACGCTATATCTCCATAACAGCACACTGGGTAAATGCAGTGGCGGCTGGGCCTGAGGCGGATAGCAGTTTGGCGCATGTCCTTCCACCACCGAGGACTGCAGGGCGCTTCAGTTTGCCTCCTGTCGCTTCCTCCTCCTACTCCGCTTCCTCATCCTCTACCGGCTCCTCATCCAGTCAGCCACACACCTTCACCACCAACTTCAGCACAGCCCGGGGTAAACGTCAGCAGGCCATTCTGAAACTTATCTGTTTGGGGGGGAACACACCGCGCAGGAGCTGTGGACGGGCCTAGACCGACGAGTGGTTGCTGCCGGTGAGCCTCAAGCCCGGCCTGGTGGTGTGCGATAATGGGCGAAATCTCGTTGCAGCTCTGGGACTAGCCGGTTTGACGCACATCCCTTGCTTGGCGCATGTGCTGAATTTGGTGGTGCAGAAGTTCATTCACAACTACCCCGACATGTCAGAGCTGCTGCATAAAGTGCGGGCCGTCTGTTTGCGCTTCCGGCGTTCACATCCTGCTGCTGCTCGCCTGTCTGCGCTACAGCGTAACTTCGGCCTTCCCGCTCACTGCCTCATATGCGACGTGCCCACCAGGTGGAACTCCACCTTGCACATGCTGGACAGACTGTGCGAGCAGCAGCAGGCCATAGTGGAGTTTCAGCTGCAGCACGCACGGGTCAGTCGCACTACAGAACAGCACCACTTCACCACCAATGACTGGGCCTCCATGCGAGACCTGTGTGCCCTGTTGCGCTGTTTCCAGTACTCCACCAACATGGCCAGTGGCGATGACGCCGTTATCAGCGTTACAATACCACTTCTATGTCTCCTTGAGAAAACACTTAGGGCGATGATGGAAGAGGAGGTGGCCCAGGAGGAGGAGGAGGAGGAGGAAGAGGGGTTATTTCGTAGGGTTTCTGGCCAGTCATTCCCAAGTGGCTCCGAGGGTGGGTTCCTGCACCCACAAACGCCAGGTACACAATTGTCCAGCCAGGGCACAGTTCTGGAGGATGGCAAGGTGGAGGAGATGGAGGAGGAGGAACCATGTTCACAGCAGGGTGGCACCCAGACCAGCTCATGGCCATCACTGGTGCGTGGATGGGGTGGTACAGAGGACACAGACGATACACCTCCCACAGAGGACAGCTTGTCGTTGCCTCTGGGCAGCCTGGCACACATGAGCGATTACATGCTGCAGTGTCTCCGCAACGACCGCCGAGTTGCCCACATTCTAACTTGTGCTGATTACTGGGTGGCCACGCTGCTGGATCCCCGTTACAAGGACAACGTACCGTCCTTAATTCCCTCACTGGAGCGTGATCGTAAGATGTCCGAGTACAAGCACACACTGGTAGACGCGCTGCTGGTGGCATTCCCACCTGACAGCGGGGGCACAGTGGAGGCACAAGGCGAAGGCAGAGGAAGAGGTCGCCAACGCAGCTGGGGCACCGCCAGCACCTCAGAAGGCAGGGTTAGCATGGCCGACATGTGGAAAAGCTTTGTCAGCACAACAACCAGCACCACCAGCTGATATGGAACGTCTTAGCAGGAGGCAGCATTTCACCAACATGGTGGAGCAGTATGTGTGCACGCGCCTACACCTACTGACTGACAGGTCTGCCCCCTGCAACTTCTGGGTCTCCAAACTGGGCACATGGCCTGAGCTTGCCCTTTACCCCTTGGAGGTGCTGGCCTGCCCTGCAGCCGGTGTATTGTCTGAACGTGTGTTTAGCTCGGCAGGGGGCGTCATCACAGACAAGCGCAGCCGCCTGTCCACAGCCAACGTGGAGCTCACGGTCATTAAAATGAAGCAGGCCTGGATCCCACAGGACTTGTCCGCACCTTGTGCAGAATAGACCTGTATACCGGCACTAAGCAGCCAGTGTTATACTGCAGCACAATTGCTCATTCTTGTATTTTGGATATTTCACACTCTTTTGGAGTGTACCTTTATTTAAAAAAATTAAATTAAAACCAAAAAACCTGTGTTGGCTACCTCGTCCTCCTCCACCGCCGCTTCCACCTACACCGCTACGTCCACCGCCTCCTCAAACTCCTACTCCATATGGACCTCCACCTCATAAATCAAATATTTTTTTTGTACTTGTTTTATTTTATATCATTTCACTACTTTGTTAATTACATTTTTGGGTGAAATTCACCAGTTTTGGGGTGTATAGTACCACCGCTATACCTAGTAGGCCGGTTAAAAAAATAAAATAAAAATGTCATTAACATTTTATGGTGAAATTAACCAATTTTTGGGTGTATAGTAGCACTGCTATACCCAGTAGACCAGTAAAAAAAAAAATTGTCAGTTACATTTTCTGGTGAAATTCAGCAATTTTTGGGTGTAATATACCCCTCCTCTACCTAGTTGACAGCTTAATAAATTTCTATTTTTATTTTACTTTTTCGGGTGACAATAAACAATTGTTTTCTGTCATAGACTGTCATGGAACCATGAACCAGACGTACAACAAGAGATAAGTGGAAAATAAGAAGGCTTTATTGAAAAGCAAGCCGTAAGCAAAAGTCCAAACGGATGGCTAAACCGAAGCAGGGTCTTGCGTAGACAGAGGTCAGGAACCAGAAGGGTAGTCAGACGAAGCCAGGATCAGGAACCAACGGGGTAGTCAGACGAAGCCAGGATCAGGAACCAACGGGGTAGTCAGACGAAGCCAGGATCAGGAACCAACGGGGTAGTCAGACGAGGCCAGGATCAGGAACCAGAAGCAGCAGCAGTCTTAGAAGCATGTGAACACAGGAGGACCAAGCAAGGAACTGAAGTCACAGACCTCCTATATATATGAGCTAGGCATCCAGCTCCTCCCAGTGGGAAGGAGAAGCCGCAGGGTGGGAGGCTACAAGAAACCCAGAAACCAAGATGGCCGCCAGCACATGTCAAACGAAGGAGAACAGTGAGAAGGTAAGACCATGACAGTACCTCCCCCTCAAGGGCCCCTCCTCCGCGGAGTAAGGAACGGTTTCTGAGGGAAGCGTGCGTGGAAGGCTCGGAGCAAAGCAGGAGCATGGACATCTGCGGAGGGAACCCAGGAACGCTCCTCTGGACCATAACCACGCCAATGGACCAAAAACTGCAACCGACCGCGGACCAGGCGTGAGTCCAGGATATTGCTCACCTCATATTCCTCACGATTGCCCACTTGGACCGGACAGGGCCGAGGAACCGAGGAAGTGAAACGATTACACACCAATGGCTTCAACAGGGAGACATGAAACACGTTGGAGATCCGCATGCCAGGAGGAAGCGCAAGGGCATAGGCTACCGGGTTTACCCTGCGAAGCACTCGGAAGGGACCAACAAAGCGAGGCGCCAGCTTGGGAGTGGGCACTCGAAGGTTGAGGTTGCGGGTGGACAACCATACACGGTCTCCGACCTGGTAGGAAGGAGCGGGCGCTCGTCTGCGATCAGCCTGGAGTCTCTGGCGCTGCGCAGAGACCTCAAGGGACCTCTGGATCTGTACCCAAGAAGCACGTAGGACGGAAAGGTGATCCTCCACAGCCGGAATATCCTGGGGAGAGAATACCTCCGGTAACACGGCAGGTTGGAACCCATAATTGGCCATGAAGGGAGACGTCCCAGAGGAAGAGTTCACTGCCGTGTTCCTGGCAAACTCAGCCCAAGGCAGGAGGTCAACCCAATTGTCTTGGTGATCGGAGACATAGCAACGAAGGAATTGCTCCAAGGCCTGATTGGATCGTTCTGCGGCCCCATTGGACTGAGGGTGGTAGGCCGAGGAGAAAGAGAGATGAATCCCCAACTGGGAGCAAAAGGCGCGCCAGAACCTGGACACAAACTGACTCCCCCGATCCGACACAATCTCCTTGGGCAAACCGTGCAACCGGAAGACCTCCCTGGCGAAAATCGTGGCCAACTCTTGTGCAGAGGGTAGCTTCTTGAGAGGAACACAGTGGCACATTTTGGAAAACCGATCCACAATCATGAGAATGACCGTAGGGCCTCGGGATGCAGGGAGGTCCACAATGAAATCCATCCCCAGGTGTGACCATGGGCGCTCCCCGGTGGCTATGGGTTGCAAAAGGCCCAACGGAAGGTGCCGAGGGGACTTACTCTGGGCACAAACGGAGCATGCCGCTACATATGCGGCGATGTCGGAACGTAGAGAAGGCCACCAGAACAGACGTGAAACAGCCCAGGACAGCTGATTCTTTCCAGGATGCCCCGCGGCCTTGGAGTTATGGTAGGTTCGCAACAACCGAATGCGCAACTCCTCAGGCACAAAACACCTGCCGTTGGGTCTCCCAGAGGGAGCACCAGATTGAGCCGCCAAAATCTGCTCACCCAGGGGAGAGGTCAGGCTGGTGCGAATGGCGGCCAGGATCTGATTCGGAGGTATGACTGAAGTCGGAATCGACTCCTCCCTGGACAGCTCGGAGTACTGCCGTGATAAGGCATCCGCTCTGATGTTCTTGGAACCGGGTAGGTAGGAGACCACGTAATTAAAACGTGACAAGAACAGAGCCCATCTGGCCTGACGTGGTGTCAATCTCTTGGCCTCAGAAAGGTAGGTCAGATTCTTGTGGTCCGTCAGGATGAGAACCGGAACCACCGAACCCTCGAGCAAGTGCCTCCATTCTTTAAGGGCCTGCACGATGGCCAATAACTCCCTGTCACCAATCTGATAGTTGCACTCCGCGGAAGACAGTTTCCGGGAGTAAAACCCACAAGGAAGCAGAGGACCCTCTGGTGTTCTACGCTGAGACAGGAGGGCGCCTACTCCCGTCTCAGACGCGTCCACCTCGAGGACAAAGGGCAACCCAGGGTTGGGATGCGACAGAATCGGAGCCGACACAAAGGCGGACTTTAGAGCCTCAAACGCTCGGATGGCCTCGAGCGGCCAGACCTGGAAATTACTGCCCTTCCTGGTCAGATCCGTGAGCGGCTTGGCTAGCATAGAAAAGTCCCTGATGAACTTCCGATAATAATTGGCGAAGCCCAAAAAGCGCTGCAGGGCACGGAGACCACTGGGCTGGGGCCACTGTAAGACAGCCGAAACCTTCTCAGGATCCATGGAGAACCCCTCAGCGGAAATGATGTAACCTAAGAAGGTTACCTGGGATCGGTGAAATTCGCATTTCTCAAGCTTACCGAACAGCCTGTTCTCTCGTAACCGTTGCAACACTCGTCTGACATCCATAATGTGGGCCTCCATGGATTCAGAATATACCAAGATGTCATCCAAATAGACCACCACACACTGCTGCAACAGGTCACGGAAAACATCGTTGATGAATTCCTGGAAGACTGCGGGCGCATTGCACAACCCAAAGGGCATAACCAAGGATTCATAATGACCGGTCCTGGTGTTAAACGCGGTCTTCCACTCATCGCCCGCCTTGATCCTTACCAGGTTATATGCCGCCCTCAGGTCGAGTTTGGTAAAGACCGTGGCCCCTTTGAGGCGATCGAACAGCTCGGAAATCAAGGGTATCGGGTAAGCGTTCTTGATCGTGATGCGATTGAGACCCCTGTAATCGATGCAAGGCCTCAACTCACCGCCCTTCTTTTTCACAACGAAAAATCCAGCCCCTGACGGGGACGAGGATTTGCGAATGTGTCCGCGTGAAAGTGCCTCCCTCACGTACTCCTCCATGGCCTCATTCTCCGCTACCGACAGTGGATAGACTTTGCCACGAGGAGGAACGGCACCAGATTGTAACTCTATGGCACAATCGTATGGGCGGTGCGGAGGTAGGGCAACCGCGCGCACCTTATCGAATACATCCCGGTACTCTTCGTATTCAGGAGGCAACAGAGAGTCCGAGGAAGTACACAGCAACTTGACAGGCCCATTGATACAACTAGCCCCACACTGCGGTGACCACGAGAGGATCTCGGCCGATCTCCAATCGAAAGTCGGATTATGCTTCTGGAGCCAGGGGTACCCCAAGACCACCGAGTAGTGTGGAGACGAAATCACCTGGAAACAGACCGACTCTCTGTGAACGGCACCAATGGCTATCCCCACTGGAAGGGTCTCATGAGTTACGTTTGGCGGCAGAAGGTGTCTGCCGTCTATCGCCTCAAGAGTTAGTGGGGAACCTCGAGGCTGCAGAGGAATGGAATTGGCGGCAGCGAACACACTATCAATGAACAAACCACCAGCACCAGAGTCCACCAACGCCTGGGTCGTCACCGAGCCCCCGACCCAGGAGAGGACAACAGTGATCAGTGGTTTGTCAACACGGGAAACCGGGGACGAGGAGACTCCACCCAAGATCTGCCCCCGACAGGATCTCAGGTGCGAGCGTTTCCCGGACGGTTCGGACATGCCAACCGAAAATGCCCACCGAGACCACAGTACATGCATCGGCCCTCGCGTCTCTGGAGTACCCTCTCCCCCTCGGACAGGCGAGCAAACCCCAGCTGCATGGGTTCACCCCCAGACAAGTCATCCCCAGTAGGCGTGGGAGGAGAGGGAGGCACGGGTGGGACAGCAAACGTAGGCGCCAATCTGTTAGAAGACCTCCGCAGGCTCTCCTTAAAGGAAGGTCTCTCCCTGAGTCTGCTGTCAATCAAAATCAGGAAAGAAATAAGAGACTCGAGCTCCACTGGTAGGTCCTTAGCTGCAACCTCATCCTTCAAGGCATCCGAAAGACCATGAGAGAAAGCAGCGACCAGAGCCTCATTATTCCAGCCCACCTCTGCTGCCAGGGTACGAAACTCAATGGCGTATTCAGCTACGGATCGTGAACCCTGTCTGATGGACATAAGGAGCTTCGCAGCAGAGGCAGCACGAGCCGGCACATCGAATACCTTCCGAAGAGAAGCAACAAAACCGGAAAACTCGGCAACCACCGGATTGTTGTTCTCCCATAAAGGGCTGGCCCAGGCCAAGGCCTTGTCCGAGAGCAGCGAGATCAAGAAGCCCACCTTTGATCTCTCAGTAGGAAAGGCATGTGGCAGCAACTCGAAATAAATGCCCACCTGGTTAAGGAAACCTCGGCACTGAGTTGGCTCTCCCCCAAAGCGCTGTGGAAGGGGGGCAGAACCGGTCATACCCCGAGACACCGCAGGCGCAGCAACAGGTGTCGGGGTAGACTCTGGCGCAACAACCGGAGCGGCAGTAGGAACGGGCCCAGGAGCGACAACCGACCCATCGGCAACGGAAGCGAAATGAGCCGTGCGTTCAAGCAGGGTTTGCAACGCCACAGCGAACCGACCCAACAGGTGATCCTGCTGATCAAGTCTGGCAACCAGCGTAGGTAGCGAGGATGGCCCTATACCGTCAGAATTCATGGCTTGGTCCTAATGTCATGGAACCATGAACCAGACGTACAACAAGAGATAAGTGGAAAATAAGAAGGCTTTATTGAAAAGCAAGCCATAAGCAAAAGTCCAAACGGATGGCTAAACCGAAGCAGGGTCTCGCGTAGACAGAGGTCAGGAACCAGAAGGGTAGTCAGACGAAGCCAGGATCAGGAACCAACGGGGTAGTCAGACGAAGCCAGGATCAGGAACCAACGGGGTAGTCAGACGAAGCCAGGATCAGGAACCAACGGGGTAGTCAGACGAGGCCAGGATCAGGAACCAGAAGCAGCAGCAGTCTTAGAAGCATGTGAACACAGGAGGACCAAGCAAGGAACTGAAGCCACAGACCTCCTATATATATGAGCTAGGCATCCAGCTCCTCCCAGTGGGAAGGAGAAGCCGCAGGGTGGGAGGCTACAAGAAACCCAGAAACCAAGATGGCCGCCAGCACATGTCAAACGAAGGAGAACAGTGAGAAGGTAAGACCATGACATAGACCCTGCTCTGCCAAGTAGACAGGTTTATTCATTTCTGTACGTTTTCTGTTACATTCTTGGGTTGACATTATACAATTTTAGACGTGAATAAACCCCTACTCTGCACAGGTGACAGGGAATAACATTTCTGTAATTGATGCGCCACCTCCTTTCATTCAATGCTTAAACTTAAACAAGTTGTACCACAATTGCACTTCAATACTTTGTCCCACATTTCCGCTATACTCTTTTGGCCAACATTTTCGCTTCTGTAATTTGTCCCACATTTCTTCTCGATCCCAATTTTTAAAAATAAATTTATCTCCCTTAAATTTGGTCTCTCTTTCTCACGCTCCCTCTCCGGCCTGCAACCCTGATTCCCCGCCACCCGTGATCACCATGGTAGGGGCAGAAAAGAACATCGAAAGTTGATAGAGCAGATATCCAATTGGATGGTGAACATCATGGGAACGTGCGACATGGTGGGGCAGTAAGTGTGCACACGCCTACATGAACTGACTGATGGTTCTGCCCCTGCAACTTCTGGGTCTCCAAATAGGCACATGGCCTGAGCTTGCCCTTTACCCCTTGGAGGTGCTGGCCTGCCCTGCAGCCGGTGTATTGTCTGAACATGTGTTTAGCACGACTGGAGGGTTATATTTCCCAATGTTTTGGGGTGTACCCTAATTAAAAATTAATTTAAAACCAAAAAACAGTGTAGGCTACCTCCTCCTCCTCCACTTCCACCTACACCACCACATCCACCGCCTCCTCAACCTCCTACTCCATATGGACCTTGTTGTCACAACCAGACAGCTGAGAAGCTCTGACAGAAGCCTTTCAGAACCTCCTCCTTGAGTTTTCTTTGTTGTGGTGTTCAGTTCCTCATCTCGTTAGCCTCTCTCAGCTGTCATGTAGTTGGACTGATTGCTTCCCTTTAAATTCCTCCCCATAATGCATTACTGGGCGGCTTATACTTCTTCCTGGAGTGTGTGTGCATGCTGATCCTATTTCCCAGTCTGCTACTAAGTTAAGTGCTGTACATTTATCTGTTATTTTCTGTTTGCTGGATCCCAGGTGACCCTGACTCCCTCCGTGTCTGGTGTAGGGAGCCGGTGGTCGTGTCCCCTCACTATTGTAGGGTGTTCAGGTGGTATATAGTCGAGGTACGTGGATATACAACCATCTTTGCATAGGCTGAGCAGCCAGGGAAAGTCTCAGGTCTTGTGCAGGGGTCTCCCTTTTGGTTCCTTAGCTTTGGATCCACTCAATCATATATGCATGTTGCTTTGTCTTGTTTCCTGTACACCGTCCGTGACATTATAAGCCGCCAAAACCGTCTCAAGCATGGATCCGGTTTCACTTTTGGCTGAACGCTTCCAGGGTCTTTCATTGGAGGTAGCTGATCTCCGTAAGACTCTTTCTCAGTTTCTAGTGACCGGTTCAGCTTGCGTTCATGGAGTTTGTTCTGAGCCTAAGATCTCGCTCCCGGATACGTTCTCCGGGGGTAGTGAGAATTTTGTGCGTTTTAGAGAGGCTTGCAAACTCCATTTTCGCCTTCTTCCCCATTTCTCTGGTGATGAGGAACGGAGGGTGGGGATCATTATATCGCTGCTCAGAGGTAACGCTCAGTCCTGGGCCTTTTCGCTGCCGGAGGGGGCACGGCCTCTCCGTTCAGTGGATGAATTCTTTTTAGCCCTGGGTCAGATATATGATGATCCGGATCGTGTTGCTTTGGCTGAGTCTAGACTATGTCTGTTATGCCAGGGTAAACAATCCGCAGAAATATACTGCTCAGAATTTCGGAGATGGGCAGTTGATACTGGTTGGAATGATGCTGCACTCCGAAGTCAATTTTGCCATGGTCTTTCAGAGGGATTGAAAGATGCATTTGCCTTTCATGAGAGACCTACCTCCTTGGACTCTGCCATGTCTCAGGCCGTTCGTATTGACAGGCGTCTTAGAGAGAGAGGAGAGATCACTCCTCCCTGTCATACTCAGTCCCAGGACAGTGCAGCGGTCTCATTCTGTGCGCAGGGGTCTCAGTCGCTGTCAGCCCCTTCTGAGCAGGAGCCCATGCAGCTGGGGTTGATTGCCTCTGACAATAGAAGATTCAGCCCGCATGGGAGGGTTTGTTTTTGTTGTGGAGGTATAAATCATTTGGCAAATGTTTGTCCCTCTAGGAGATTCAGGCAGTTTTCTGGGAGTAATAAAGAAACAAACAGGAAAAAATCTTTTAAAAATGTTCCGTCTGTTACTATTGGCAGGGTTCAGGCGGAAATTTAAGGTTTTCCGTTTGCTTGTAGTTCCTGTTTTGTCCTGCCTGCCAGGGTGGCGCTAGAGAGCAAGAACATTTTTTGTGAGATTTTTGTGGATAGTGGAGCAGCGGTCAATCTCATTGATAATCAATTTGCAATAACTCGTGGTTTCCAGGTGAGCACTTTGGTAAAGGATATTCCTGTTTTTGCTATTGATTCCGCTCCACTTTCTCAGAAATCATTAAAGGGCATAGTTCACAATATCCGTTTGATTGTGAGTTATACTCATGTTGAGGATGTGTCATGTTTCGTCCTTAGCGGTTTGCCTACTCCTCTAGTGTTGGGGCTACCCTGGCTCACTAAACATAACCCCACCATTGATTGGCAAGCGAGGCAAATAAATGGTTGGAGTGACTTTTGCAGAGAGAATTGCCTCACGACATCTGTTTCTGAGGTTGCTACTAAGACTGTACCATCTTTTCTCTCTGAATTTTCGGATGTCTTCTCTGAGAGTGGAGTTCAGGATTTGCCCCCGCACAGGGAGTACGATTGCCCTATTAATCTCATCCCAGACGCCAAGCTGCCTAAATCTCGTTTATACAATCTCTCCCAACCTGAGAGGATCGCTATGCGTGCTTATATCTCTGAGAGTCTGAGAAAGGGACACATACGACCCTCGAAGTCACCTGTTGCCGCTGGTTTTTTCTTTGTTAAGAAAAAAGATTGTTCTTTAAGACCTTGTCTGGATTTCAGGGAGCTGAACAGTATCACTATTCGTGACCCTTATCCGCTTCCTCTGATCCCGGACCTGTTTAACCAGATTGTTGGGGCTAATGTCTTTTCCAAGTTAGATCTAAGAGGGGCATACAACCTGGTCAGGGTCAGAGAAGGAGACGAATGGAAGACGGCCTTCAATACCCCTGAGGGCCATTTTGAGAATTTGGTTATGCCTTTTGGTTTGATGAATGCCCCAGCCGTTTTTCAGCATTTCGTGAACAGCATTTTTTATCATTTGATAGGAAAATTTGTATTAGTGTATTTGGATGACATTTTGTTTTTTTCTCCTGATTTCAAAACTCATAAGGAACATTTACGTCAAGTCTTGCTCATCCTGCGGGAGAATAAATTATACGCCAAACTGGAAAAATGTGTGTTTGCGGTTCCAGAAATTCCATTTCTGGGGTTTCTTCTCTCCGCTTCTGGTTTTCGCATGGACCCCGAGAAGGTCCGCGCTATGCTTGAGTTGGAGCTTCCTGAGAATCAGAAGGCGCTGATGCGTTTTTTGGGCTTTGCCAATTATTACAGGAAGTTTATTTTGAATTATTCCTCTATTGTTAAACCACTCACTGATATGACCAGAAAGGGGGTAGATTTTTCTTCCTGGTCGGTGGAGGCGCGTAAGGTCTTTTCTAATATCAAGGAGAGTTTTGCTTCCGCTCCCATCTTGGTGCAACCTGATATTTCTTTACCCTTCATAGTTGAGGTTGATGCTTCTGAGGTGGGTGTGGGGGCGGTCTTGTCTCAGGGTTCCTCTCCTGCCAAATGGCGACCGTGTGCCTTTTTCTCGAAAAAACTCTCCTCGCAGAGAGGAATTACGATGTGGGAGATAGGGAGTTGTTAGCCATCAAGTTGGCTTTTGAGGAATGGTGCCATTGGCTAGAGGGAGCCAGACACCCTATTACCGTATTTACTGACCATAAAAATCTGGCCTACTTGGAGTCAGCCAAGCGTCTGAACCCGAGACAGGCCAGATGGTCTTTGTTCTTTTCTAGGTTTAATTTTGTTGTCATGTTCCGCCCTGGAGTTAAGAATGTGAAGGCAGATGCCCTGTCACGTTGTTTTCCGGGAGGCGGGAATTTTGAAGACCCGGGTCCCATTTTGGCTGAAGGTGTGGTGGTCTCTGCTCTTTTTTCTGAATTGGAGGCAGAGGTGCAGGCAGCCCAGTCAGAGGCTCCTGATCTTTGTCCTCCTGGGAGGTTGTTTGTGCCTCTCGCTTTAAGACACAAGATTTTTAAGGAACACCACAACACGGTCCTTGCTGGGCACCCGGGGGCAAGAGCCACACTGGATCTCAACGCTCGGAGATTCTGGTGGCCTGCTCTTCGTATGTTGGTTGAGGGTTTTGTGGCAGCCTGCGAGACTTGCACTTGTGCCAAAGTCCCTCATTCACGGCCATCAGGTCCTCTCCTTCCCTTACCCATTCCTTCCCGTCCTTGGACACATCTGTCCATGGACTTCATAACGGACCTGCCTCGTTCCTCGGGGAAGACTGTGATTCTGGTGGTGGTGGACCGTTTTAGCAAAATGGTGCATTTCATTCCTTTTCCTGGCTTGCCCAATGCTAAGACGCTGGCGCAGGCATTTATTGATCACATTGTCAAATTGCATGGTATTCCTTCAGACATAGTCTCTGATAGGGGCACGCAGTTTGTTTCCAGATTCTGGAAGGCTTTCTGTTCTCGCTTGGGGGTTCGGTTGTCATTCTCTTCTGCTTTCCACCCGCAGTCGAATGGCCAGACAGAGCGCGTCAATCAGAATCTGGAGACATATCTGCGCTGTTTTGTGGCGGAGAATCAAGAGGATTGGTGTTCTTTTTTGTCCCTTGCTGAGTTTGCTTTAAATAACCGTCGTCAGGAGTCCTCTGATAAGTCACCATTTTTTGGTGCATATGGGTTTCATCCGCAGTTTGGGACTTTCTCGGGAGAGGGGTCTTCTGGTTTACCTGATGAGGACAGATTCTCCTTGTCTTTGTCATCTATTTGTCAAAAGATTCAGGATAATCTGAAGAGCATGAGTGAGAGATATAAGCGTGTGGCAGATAAGAGACGTGTGCTTGGTCCGGACCTGAATGTTGGTGATCTGGTGTGGTTGTCTACCAAGAATATCAAATTGAAGGTTCCCTCCTGGAAGTTGGGTCCTAGGTTTATTGGGCCTTACAAAATCCTGTCTGTCATCAATCCTGTTGCCTACCGTCTTGATCTTCCTCAGACTTGGAAGATCCATAATGTTTTTCATAAGTCCTTATTGAAACCTTATGTTCAACCCATTGTACCCTCGCCTTTGCCTCCTCCTCCGATTATGGTTGATGGGAATCTTGAATTTCAGGTCTCTAGGATTGTGGATTCTCGTCTTGTCCGCGGTTCTCTTCAGTACCTTGTTCATTGGGAGGGTTATGGTCCTGAGGAGAGGATGTGGGTTCCAGTGATGGACATTAAGGCCTCTCGTCTCATCAGGGCTTTCCATAGGTCCCATCCTGAGAAGGTGGGCTCTGAGTGTCCGGAGTCCACTCGTAGAGGGAGGGGTACTGTCACAACCAGACAGCTGAGAAGCTCTGACAGAAGCCTTTCAGAACCTCCTCCTTGAGTTTTCTTTGTTGTGCTGTTCAGTTCCTTATCTCGTTAGCCTCTCTCAGCTGTCATGTAACTTGGACTGATTGCTTCCCTTTAAATTCCTCCCCATAATGCATTACTGGGCGGCTTATACTTCTTCCTGGAGTGTGTGTGCACGCTGATCCTATTTCCCAGTCTGCTACTAAGTTAAGTGCTGTACATTTATCTGTTATTTTCTGTTTGCTGGATCCCAGGTGACCCTGACTCCCTCCGTGTCTGGTGTAGGGAGCCGGTGGTCGTGTCCCCTCACTATTGTAGGGTGTTTAGGTGTTATATAGTCGAGGTACGTGGATATGCAACCATCCACCTCTGGGATTTTTGCATAGGCTGAGCAGCCAGGGAAAGTGCCAGGTTTTGTGCAGGGGTCTCCCTCTTGGTTCCTTAGCTTTTGATCCAGTGAGTCATATATGCATGTTGCATTGTCTTGTTTCCTGTACACCGTCCGTGACACTTGTCCTCCAAGATCAAGATTATTATTTATTTTTACGTATTTTATGTTATTTAAAGTCATTTTCCTATCCACATTTGTTTGCAGGACACTTGTGATGCTCTTCACCACATTTTGACAACATTTGCAGCCCTCTAGCCCTTTCCATGACATTTTTACAGCTATTTTAGTTCGGGTCCCCATTGACTACAATGGGGTTCGGGGTCAAGTTCGGGTCAAGTTTGGGTCCCGAACTCGAACTTTTTTCCGAAGTTCGAGTTCGAACATCTAGGTATCCGCTCAACTCTAGGCAACTTTCCTATTGTTTGCTAGGGATGTTGCTAAGCTGTGACAAAACCTTCTCATTGGCCCACAAGCTAGAAGAAGGAAGGGATGATCACCTGATCTGTACGGTGTTAAAAAAAAACTGGGGTGGCAGGGTCTACCCTCCTCCTCACCGTGTATGGGACCGTCTCCCACCGCCCATCCAAAATCCCAGATGGCTGCTTGGCCCTGACCATCACTCGATTGCCCCGAGGCATACCCATCCCTCTGCACGGGTATGGAGTTAGGGTGTACCACTTGCCTCAGGTGCTCCCTTACAACCTCATGGAGTGCTCTCAGCTGGTGATTGTGCTCTTGCACCCATGGGGTAGTAGGGCATGTCAATTTAGAAGATTTATGTAAATTAGGGGGTCCAAAAATTTACCTTTTGATGTGTAATATCCTAATTTAAAAGGTTTTTCGTTAGTGATAAAAATTTAGCTTGGTAAATTTGTGCTTGGTTATAATGTATATTGAAATTTCCAAAAAAAGGGAATAAATTAATATAAACTCCATAAAAATTTGCGCAAAAAGTTGTTTAACTCTGTCTCTTGTTACGCTGAGCGCTCCGGGTCCCCTGCTGGCCGCGGAGCGCTCACAGCGTATGCCTCCAGGCAGCACTCCAGTGTCTCGGCGTGTGCGTCCTCGCTCTCTAGGGCGCGCGTGCGCCGGGACTCTTAGATTCAAAGGGCCAGTGCACCAGTGATTGGTGCCTGGTCCAAAAGGGATATTAAGAGTTAAGGTTTGTGAGAGGCAGTGCTGACTTAATTAGGCTGCACCTGTGCACTGCCCATTTATACCTTCTCCTCCCACAGCTTCCTGCCGGATCTTTGTGCCTTGTGCCTCAGAGAAAGCGTTCCACATTGTTTGTTTGCCTTGCCTGTTGCCGAACCCGTTGCTACCGTCTACTCGCCTTAGAACCTTTGCCGCCTGCCCTGACCTCTGCTACGTCCGACTACGCTCTTGCTATCTCCCTGTGTACCACGCCTTATCAGCTGCCAGAGAGGTCGAGTTGTTACTAGGGGACACGACCTGGTAGTTACCGCCGCAGCAAATCCATCCCGCCTTGCGGCGGGCTCTGGTGAAGACCAGTAACTGCTTAGAACCGGTCCTTTAGTACAACCCGCGCCATCGCCTCTCTGGTCCAGAGGATCCACTACCTGTCCTGCCGGTACGTGACATCTCTATTATCAAACGCTGAAAACACATTGTAAAAAAAATTAAAAAGCTTCAACCAACAATATTCATCAAATCTAACTTTTCCTAGACATCATTCTTCTGCTTGCTTCCTGGCCTCTAATGAATCCTTCTCGTTTCTGAGTATACACTTTGCCAGAAGCCTCTGTTACTTGTTTCACACACCTCTCTATGGACTGTCTATGACATGGCCACTTTGGAACTTGCATTGGCTCTTGAAAAAACTTTTGTATTTCTGACATTTTGAGTTTACAAGTGGAGGTTCATATACTTTTTCTCACCAGTCTATCAGTTCCAAAAGTGAAGTTGCATTTGGATTTACTGCAGGTGTTTTCCTAGGCCGAACAGATAGGTCTCCTGGTGTATCAGCATCTTCATTCCTTAATTCAATTATCTTCTGGACCCCTGCTTTCCTTTTTTCTTGGTCTTCCAAGCATAAACGTGTCTGAAGCACCAGTGTCTGAAGACAGTTTGCTGCAAATTTTACGTCAAAATATCACAAAATTGAAGTGGCTATTCACCAAGCAAAACAATGTAATTGCCATTTCTTGTAAATATTATTGTGAATTGCTAACCAAAACACAACTTTTTGACCACCCTTATTTTTTTAAATACAAAGTAAAATTTTTTGACCACCCCACTTTTTGACACGCCCTAATGTGGTAGTATTTGCCAGTGGTGGCTCCATCGGATCGGGCATGTGGAGATCTTCAATGGGCAGCTTTCCCGAACATAAGCATATGTAGGGAGTAACTGGTGGTACTGTGTACCCTGTTGTTATAGGCCAAGATCAGTTAGGGTAGGTACTCCGGCCACCAGGCATTTTGACTGTCCTCAAGAGTCTGTAGCATCTGGACTAAGGTGCAGTTAAACCACTCACACGTTCCATTTCCCTAGGGGTGATACGGGGTGGTGCGGGAACGTTCGATCCCATACAGTTGGTACAGCTCATTCTTTAGAGTACCCTGAAAACATACCTCCTGGTCTGAATATATCCTCTGTGGACACCCGAACACCTGTATAAAGTGGTTGCAGACCGCTTTCCAGCGGCCGACTCTGCTGTCTGGTCTCTGGTGGGTACAGCCACTGCATACTTTGTGAAATTATCTGTCATGACCAGACAGTACAAGTGTCCCGAGGCTCAGTACCTATCTGTACATAATCAGGATCTCTAGGGGCAGACGTCCAGATGGCCTGGACAGGAGTCCACTATTCAGAACACTTACTCAGCCCACAGTGTCAACACTTGAGAAATTTGTCAGCCACCATGTCTGCCAAGTTGAAGCCACTTGTTTGTTTTGTCGCTCCCGAAATGGGCACCCCTCTCATGGGATTCCCGGGTGGCCTCCGGTCCCAATGACATGGGGATTACAATCTCTTGCCAGTACTGCAGCTCCAATTGCAAGTATATGGTCCGACACAGGAGGCCCTGGGAATAGATGGGCCCGCTCTTCTGGCCGGGGCCAGACCTTGGTCCGGACCTATTCTTTCACTTTCCACAGGTCTGCGCAGCCATTCTGGACTCTCTCTCAATCAGCCAACATCTTTCCCAACGCCAATCGGCATCCCGGACGCCACCCCACTTGTATGTGCCTGGAACATCCTGGAACATGAGTAATTGACCAAGGTCAGGAGTTTCTTATTGGCACTCTGAGGCAGCAACCCTACAGGGACTCGGGAGAGTGCATCAGCGTTGCCATTCTCTCTCCCTGACCGAAACTTGATGCGGTATTGGTACTTAGAAAAGCGAGCCATCCACCTCTGTTCAAGCGCTCCAAGCTTAGCATTCTCCACATAAGCTAATGGGTTGTTGCACGTCATCACGGTCACCTCTGCACCTGTCAGGTACTCTGCGAACCTTTCAGTCATGGCCCACACCAGTGCCAATAGTTTTCCATTTAAAGGAGCTATAGTTGTCAGGGTTGCACTCCCTCAGAGACCAGCTGCCATAGGCAATGATTCTCTCCGTCCTGGACTTGGGATAGCACAGCCCCCAGACCATGTAGAATTCCGTCAGTGTGCAGCAGGAATGGGGTAACGAACTGCGCATAAGCCAGAATCAGGGCACTGGTCAGCGCCTCCTTCACTGCTTTAAAAACCTCTTGTTGCCGTGGTCCCCACTCGATGGGATGAATCTTTTGGGCCCCTCAAGAACACCTACTGAAATTTACACAGGGTATCTTCCAGCAGCGTCTGTTGCCCTGGGTCTTGCAGTTCACCCCCATCCGGGCCATGATCACTGAGCTGTTCCACTCAATCGGGGTCTCCCTTTGCTTAACCTCTATGACATAGGTCCAGGCCAATCTCCTATCTGGCTGTAGTGGGAAGCTCCTTCGTCAAAGGATGTCCCCCTTGGACACATTAATTTTGGCCAGCAAGGTATTCCCATGATCAACTCGCAGTCTTTGACATTTCGGCATCGTACAGGCACACATCCATCCTTCACAATAGTGAAGGTCTGGGCTATCAGTGGTCAGGTCTGCGTTTCCCCCTGACAAGCTGGCTCGATCAGGACCTCCAGCCCATTCAGTTGTCGTCCAGCCCCCACCAGCAGCATCAATATTTGTTCCTGTCATGATTGGATCTTCACCGGTGTCCTCCGCAGCACCTTCACGTGTCCAATGGGCCGACTGGACAAGTAGTCTGCGAAAGAGCAACAGCTCCTCACCATCTGCTATAGAACCTTCTGGGTAGGGCGGTGTGTGGTGGCTCCTTGCCAATACTTCTGCCCTTCTTTTGCATACAGATAATGGTCTAGGTCTTGCAGCACATTCATACCTAGCATCACGTCCATTTGTCTCTGGGAAGAATGGTCCACCAGAACAACCCCCGATGTCTTGCCGAAACAGTCGGATCTGCATCCAGACTATCCCTCGCACGTCCATCTCTCTGTTATTGGCAGCGGTCAGCTTGATGACTCTAGTCTTCTCATGTGCACAAAGTGTTTTTTGAAGAACTCTAGAGGGATAAGGGTGCACCCCAACCCTGAATCAACTAAGCAGCGTATCTTCTGGCCTTCCACAACGGGGCTGCTGGCATACAGGTCGTGTTCCTCACCCATGGGGCTTAGCTTCTGGTGTACCACTGCAGGATGCCCAGCTACTGCATCAGTCGGACTTCATCTGTACTGGGCACTGTCTGGCCATATGGATGTACTGTTGAATAGCCCAGCAGAGGGGCCTCTCTTTCACACCTCCACACCCGGCTTATTTTGGATGGAGTGGCGCTGGGTGGAAGGGTAATTTCCAGAGGCCGGGGGATCCTGCCTTCATCTGGCTACACAACTGCACTACTTTAGCATGTCCCCCGTGGGCTCTCTCCAGCAGGGAGAATATTTCCTCTAGGGTGTCCCTCTTGGATTCGGGCCTTACCATCATTGTCAGTCTGACATCACCCTCTAGAGCCCCCAGCGCAACCTCCACCAGCAGCACGGGAGTTAGGTTGCACATTTTAACGCACTCTGCACCCTTTTAGTCCAGTCCTGCAAGGTCATGTTTTTACCATCAAATTTGGGCAGATATCGCAATATCGCCCCCATTGGAATGTACCCTACTCTGGCTGGCATGGCGGCGACAGGCTGTATCGGTGGCACTGGGGCTGGTTGTCCTGACGGTGTCAGGACAAGTTGGTCTTGCACTGGCACACTCTAAACTGGGTTCCTGGGCCAGTGCATTTGGTGCCAGTGGAAGGTCTCCTGCCACGATCCCATCTATAATAGTCGCTGTATCCCACCGACTACTCCAAGTTGTGAGCCGTGTACGGTGGTGGGCACTCCAGGATACAGCGAAGTCATGAACGAGGAAAGCAACTCCAACACCAGTTTTTCCAAAACCGTATTTACTTAACCCCTTAAGGACCTGAGCCATAAATGCACGGCTCAAGGTCCGCCGGGTGCTGTGGGAGGATCGCTGGGGAATCGGGGCACCATGGCTGCTCATAATGGCAGAATGGTGCAGCACCGCCCCCCTGGAGGTCCAAGCGCTGCTATTGGCCGGTCAATGAAGACCACATCGCAGTGCCGGAAGCTGTATACAGCTGCGGGGTGGATTGGGGGAGGTGGCCGGTGCTGAACTGGTCAGCACCGGGGTCCTCCGAGGTGAGGCAGGGGACACCAGTGTTTGACGTCTCCTGCCAGCGCTGCGATTGGCTGGAACAAAGCTCCAGCCAATGGCAGCGCTATAGCTGTACAGGAAAGGGCAGAACCCCCCTGCAGGCCGCTATCCTAGCCGGTGACTGCGTGCAGAGAGGTTCTGTGCTGCTGTTGACTTGCTGGGACTTGTGGTGCACACCACTGCGATTTAACCTGTTCCTGCTGAAAGAAAAAAACTACATCTTGAATTGCTGCATTTTTTTTTTTCATTTGCAGCTCTTCCCTAAACCCCCCTGCGTCCCTGTCCCTTCCCACCCCCCTCTCTCACCCCCAGCCCCCTCGTCCTTTTTTTTAGGGACGCTATTTGGTCTGTGCGCTTTTTGGGGTCTTTTTTTTTTTTTCCAATTTTTCAGCTCTGCACCACTTTTTCTGCGTGCGAGCTGTGACCGCCAAGTGCTGTTCAGTGCATACCTGCCTGATCAGCGCCTGGGGATTATTCTTCGCGCTTTTTTTTTGTCACATCTATGTTGATTTTTTTGGTTCAAAAAGAAGAAATTTTAGTTAGGGCTATATATATATATGCTAACTTTTAGGCAGTGTTAATTTTTTTAACACTGTAGTGAATTTTTATACTACAGTTTTTGCACGCACGATCTGTAGTGTGCTCATTTACATCTGTACATTTTTTAGGCTGTTTTTTTTTTAAACATTTTTTTTGCAAAAAAAGACCTGCAGTTAGTGGTAGTTAGTTAGATATTTATATATATACACATTTCAGTTACTGTCAATTTAGAATTTTGCACAAACTCACCATCTGCGTACGTGCATTTTGCAACCACTGAGCACCGATCTGTAGCGTCCATTACTGATCGCGTCTGCTGAGTTTGCACTACAAGTTTTGTTTTTATTTTGTGCAGAAAAGCCCTTTTTTTTCTTCTAAATTTAATTTAAAATGTATTACAAGCCCCTTCACGTGTGAAAACACAACATACAAACCCTTCACACGAAATAAAGGTTTACACATTGCACACATCACACCCCAATAATATTAAAATGGCCCGTCCATCCCAACGAGTATACTCAGCTGAAGAAGTTGTAAAACTACAACTCCCACCATGCCCTGCTGTAGGCTATCCAGGCATGCTGGGAGTTGTAGTTTTGCAACAGCTGGAGGGCCGCAGGTTGAGCATCCCTGATGTAAACGATCTTACCACACGGGGGCGCCAGGCACTGCCTCCCACGCAGTGTGTACACATCCGGCCGGCACCCGGTTTTTAGGCTCCCATCTACACCATGCAGTTAGGAGGACAACACAGTGGACAAGGCCCCCTGGGTGAGATCCACAGGAGAAATCTTCTGGAGAAGCACTATCAGCCTTCTTTCCCTCTTGCACACCCGACCAATTTCGCCTTTACGGCTTTCTGACGGGTTACAGAGATGACGACGCACAGACCACACGAAGTCCAGACCGCTGTACGGTGTCTTTATTACTTGCAGACAGGTTTTGCGGGATCGGTCATTTGTAGAGTTTCAGGCACCATTTGACTAAAGGAGGTCTCCAGAGAATCGGTTACATGAAGAGTCAATGGAACGGACTCGGTGGAAAATCCCTTCAAATCAACACGGCCAGTTTCAGACCAGAGAGTTGACTGCAGGAAGCACCATCTGAGTGGGGCGTAAATTTCCAGCCTGAACTCTGCTCCTTTACTAGAACCTCGCAGCATTATATCAGTACAGTTCATTACAGTGGAGGTCAGGCAGGGACACTCAGCATTCCGTCAGTACAGTTCATTACAGCGGAGGTCAGGCAGGGACACTCAGCATTCTGTCAGTACAGTTCATTACAGCAGAGGTCGGGCAGGGACACTCAGCATTCTGTCAGTACAGTTTATTACAGCAGAGGTCGGGCAGGGACACTCAGTATTCCGTCAGTACAGTTCATTACAGCGGAGGTTGGGCAGGAACACTCAGCATTCCGTCAGTACAGTTCATTACAGCGGAGGTCGGGCAGGGACACTCAGCATTCTGTCAGTACAGTTCATTACAGCAGAGGTCGGGCAGGGACACTCAGCATTCTGTCAGTACAGTTTATTACAGCAGAGGTCGGGCAGGGACACTCAGTATTCCGTCAGTACAGTTCATTACAGCGGAGGTCGGGCAGGGACACTCAGCATTCCGTCAGTACAGTTCATTACAGCGGAGGTCGGGCAGGGACACTCAGCATTCCGTCAGTACAGTTCATTACAGCAGAGGTCGGGCAGGGACACTCAGTATTCCGTCAGTACAGTTCATTACAGCGGAGGTTGGGCAGGAACACTCAGCATTCCGTCAGTACAGTTCATTACAGCAGAGGTCGGGCATGGACACTCAGCATTCCGTCAGTACAGTTCATTACAGCAGAGGTCGGGCAAGGACACTCAGTATTCCGTCAGTACAGTTCATTACAGCAGAGGTCGGGCAGGGACACTCAGCATTCCGTCAGTACAGTTCATTACAGCGGAGGTCGGGCAGGGACACTCAGCATTCTGTCAGTATAGTTCATTACAGCAGAGGTCGGGCAGGGACACTCAGCATTCTGTCAGTACAGTTTATTACAGCAGAGGTCGGGCAGGGACACTCAGTATTCCGTCAGTACAGTTCATTACAGCGGAGGTTGGGCAGGAACACTCAGCATTCCGTCAGTACAGTTCATTACAGCAGAGGTCGGGCAGGGACACTCAGCATTCCGTCAGTACAGTTCATTACAGCAGAGGTCGGGCAGGGACACTCAGTATTCCGTCAGTACAGTTCATTACAGCAGAGGTCGGGCAGGGACACTCAGCATTCCGTCAGTACAGTTCATTACAGCAGAGGTCGGGCAGGGACACTCAGCATTCCATCAGTATAGTTCATTACAGCGGAGGTCGGGCAGGGACACTCAGCATTCCATCAGTACAGTTCATTACAGCAGAGGTCGGGCAGGAACACTCAGTATTCCGTCAGTACAGTTCATTACAGCAGAGGTCGGGCAGGGACACTCAGCATTCCGTCAGTACAGTTTATTACAGCAGAGGTCGGGCAGGGACACTCAGTATTCCGTCAATACAGTTCATTACAGCAGAGGTCGGGCAGGGACACTCAGCATTCCGTCAGTACAGTTCATTACAGCAGAGGTCGGGCAGGGACACTCAGTATTCCGTCAGTACAGTTCATTACAGCAGAGGTCGGGCAGGGACACTCAGCATTCCGTCAGTACAGTTCATTACAGCAGAGGTCGGGCAAGGACACTCAGTATTCCGTCAGTACAGTTCATTACAGCAGAGGTCGGGCAGGGACACTCAGCATTCCGTCAGTACAGTTCATTACAGCGGAGGTCGGGCAGGGACACTCAGCATTCTGTCAGTATAGTTCATTACAGCAGAGGTCGGGCAGGGACACTCAGCATTCTGTCGGGCAGGGACACTCAGTATTCCGTCAGTACAGTTCATTACAGCGGAGGTTGGGCAGGAACACTCAGCATTCCGTCAGTACAGTTCATTACAGCAGAGGTCGGGCAGGGACACTCAGCATTCCGTCAGTACAGTTCATTACAGCAGAGGTCGGGCAGGGACACTCAGTATTCCGTCAGTACAGTTCATTACAGCAGAGGTCGGGCAGGGACACTCAGCATTCCGTCAGTACAGTTCATTACAGCAGAGGTCGGGCAGGGACACTCAGCATTCCATCAGTATAGTTCATTACAGCGGAGGTCGGGCAGGGACACTCAGCATTCCGTCAGTACAGTTCATTACAGCAGAGGTCGGGCAGGAACACTCAGTATTCCGTCAGTACAGTTCATTACAGCAGAGGTCGGGCAGGGACACTCAGCATTCCGTCAGTACAGTTTATTACAGCAGAGGTCGGGCAGGGACACTCAGTATTCCGTCAATACAGTTCATTACAGCAGAGGTCGGGCAGGGACACTCAGCATTCCGTCAGTACAGTTCATTACAGCAGAGGTCGGGCAGGGATACTCAGTACTCCGTCAGTACAGTTCATTACAGCAGAGGTCGGGCAGGGACACTCAGCATTCCGTCAGTACAGTTCATTACAGCAGAGGTCGGGCTGGGACACTCAGTATTCTGTCAGTACAGTTCATTACAGCGGAGGTCGGGCAGGGACACTCAGCATTCTGTCAGTACAGTTCATTACAGCAGAGGTCGGGCAGGGACACTCAGCATTCTGTCAGTACAGTTTATTACAGCAGAGGTCGGGCAGGGACACTCAGTATTCCGTCAGTACAGTTCATTACAGCGGAGGTTGGGCAGGAACACTCATTATTCCGTCAGTACAGTTCATTACAGCGGAGGTCGGGCAGGGACACTCAGCATTCTGTCAGTACAGTTTATTACAGCAGAGGTCGGGCAGGGACACTCAGCATTCCGTCAGTACAGTTCATTACAGCAGAGGTCGGGCAGGGACACTCAGTATTCAGTCAGTACAGTTCATTACAGCAGAGGTCGGGCAGGGACACTCAGCATTCCGTCAGTATAGTTCATTACAGCGGAGGTCGGGCAGGAACACTCAGCATTCCGTCAGTACAGTTTATTACAGCAGAGGTCGGGCAGGGACACTCAGCATTCTGTCAGTACAGTTTATTACAGCAGAGGTCGGGCAGGGACACTCAGTATTCCGTCAGTACAGTTCATTACAGCGGAGGTCGGGCAGGGACACTCAGTATTCCGTCAGTACAGTTCATTACAGCAGAGGTCGGGCAGGGACACTCAGCATTCCGTCAGTACAGTTCATTACAGCAGAGGTCGGGCAGGGACACTCAGCATTCCGTCAGTACAGTTCATTACAGCAGAGGTCGGGCAGGGACACTCAGCATTCCGTCAGTACAGTTTATTACAGCAGAGGTCGGGCAGGAACACTCAGTACTCCGTCAGTACAGTTCATTACAGCAGAGGTCGGGCAGGGACACTCAGCATTCCGTCAGTACAGTTTATTACAGCAGAGGTCGGGCAGGAACACTCAGTATTCCGTCAGTACAGTTCATTACAGCAGAGGTCGGGCAGGGACACTCAGCATTATAAATCATTACAACGGCCGGGAGGTTCCGTCACAGGAGCAGAGTTCAGGCCGGGAGATCATGCTGCCACACAACACATGCTTCCCACAGTCAACCTGCTGGTCTGAACCTGGCGTAAGAGAGAGAATATTGTGGCTTGTAACCCCGGGTGGAACGAGCCATCAGAGGAGACCGCGGTACAACTGCGTCTCCTAAATTTTTATAAAATTTCACATTTCTGCGTTATAACTCGAGAAAAATCATCAGCAAACGATAATTTACAGCAAAAATCAGCAGAAAGAATCAGCGGAAAAGAACAGAAAGAAAGGTCTGTACATTATATATAAATCTACACAAAATGAGAGCGCCCCCAACTGGATACACCAAGAAGCGCCTAAATATTCCAAAGCCAAAAGGTAAATCACATTCCAGCAAAAAATTGTGGACATTTCTGTGTAAAACTGAGTGTAAATCCTTCACTTGTCTGATACTGGTGGTATACTCCAGTCACAGCCAGAGCTGCAGCCACAAGTCTACTGTTATAGCACATCTTATACTCCAGTCACAGCTAGAGCTGCAGCCCCAAGTCTACTATTATAGCACGTCTTATACTCCTGTGGCTACAGCCAGCGCTGTAGCCACAGGTCTACTTTTAAAGCACGTATTATACTCTAGTCGCATCCAGAGCTGCAGACACAGTCTTATAGTGTGCACAGCTGCAGATGTAATTTTGCTTACATTATGTCTCATACTCAAGTCACTACCAGAGCTGCAGCTACAATTCTATTACCTTATTTTCCAGTTACTGCCGACTATTGCATCGTGTTTTATACTCCAGTCACATCCAGAGCTGTATTCACTGCTGTTCCTATGATGCGTAGTGCCCATAATAGTTCTGTGCTGTAGAACATTGCATTTCCCACAATTCACTGCAGCAGAGCATGGGCTGTATGTGCAATGTGATGTTCTGCAGACAGAGCTAACAGAGGAATTGTTGCTGCAGCTCTGGATGTGACTGGAGTGTAGGATTAGTACATGAGAAGTAAAGGATTTGCAGCTTTATCACGTGATCGCTCCAGATGGAAAATTAAAATGGAGTAAAAATTCTGGGGCGTTTAAGGCAAGAGACGGAAGACTGGGATTGTACGTTTTTGCACATTTTTGGTCGCTCGGTTTTTAGGGTGTCCTGTCCCTTTAATAATGTCTCGAATTCACTGATCCAATCAGCAGCCATAATACGTTCTCTCTTGGGCGTCCGGCGGGCGGGCGGGGGAGGAGCTGGAAGCTGCGCGGTAAGAAGCGGGAGTCCACAGAAAGTGGCGGTACTAGGCAGCTCAGGCCGCCATGCGACGTGACAGCGCGCGGACATGCTCAGAGCCAGGTGTGCACAGGGAGCGGTTGGATGCGTTGTGCAATGGCGGCATATTCTGGCCTGGACTCGTGCGTATCGCTGGCTGCCCGGGGAGCGGGATTCTGTCACTGGGAAGTCGCCATTATGTGAACCGCCGCTCTGATGTCACGGTGGACCGGGAGCTCTTCACCACGGACGTTTCCGTTCGCGCAGTCAGGCGATGATGGACAGTACACTAGACCCGTACCCGCCGCACGTCATTCACCACAACCGATGCTGCTGCTGCTAATGAAGGGCTCCTTTAAGAACAGGGGCCGGTGCCGGAGCAGAGGTGCAGGAAAGCGGTGGAGGAGGGGCGGAGTCTAATTTAGGAAATCGATGTTGACCTTCACACTCTTAGCAGTGGCAACGTCAATGGCGGTGGCCTTGATCTCAGTGTCCCCGAACTGCAGGATGGTCTGGATCTCCCTGCGGCTCAGGGTGGGCGACCCCTCGGCCCCGGTCAGGTCCAGCCGCAGCGTGCCGCACTTGCGCACCCCGGGGTCGCTGATGAAGGCCACGTCCTCCTTCTCGGAGCTGTAGACGTTGATGATGATGAGGAGCTGGGACGGCTTGGATGGGGTGTAGCTGCGTTTTACCGTCTCCCCCAGAGCCACCGACTGGTCGACCAGGATGAACTTGTCGAAGACATCGGTGCACCACCGCATGCCGTCCTTCACCAGGAGCTTCTCCGCTGGATGCTTCCCGTCTACATATCGGTTCAGGACCCCCACGCCGTACGTCATGGGGGAGCGGCGGACCTTAATGACAGCCGGATCCAGGCCGAAGAGCACGGCCCCTTTAAGGATAGTTAGGCCCACGTCGTGGGGGATGATGACGCGACACTGGTCTCCGAAGGCGATCTGCACCGCCTGCTGCAGCAAGGGCGACTCCGCAAAACCCCCCACCAAGAAGAGGAACTTCACTCCGCTCACCTCCGGCTTCTGGAAAAGGCTTGCTGCGGGGAGACAAAGAAAAGCCGCAATTACACGCTCGCCGCCGTCTATAGCGGATGCGCAGCCCTGCAACTTTAGCTTTTCTATAATAAATGTTTAACGCACAGTCATGTCTTCTACTCCAATCACAGCCAGAGCTGCAGTCACAAATCTGCTAGTTTCCTGGAAGCAATGCGTTATCACAGCTCTCGTTCTGAGGGGCGGGTGCAGCTCTGGGAGTGACTGGAGTATAAACTGGTAACCCATTTACAAAATTCACCAGCATTATCCTGCACATGGAGTAGAGCGCCCCCTCCCTGAGACCCTCCCCCACATCAGTCGCTATTCACACTGCAGGGCACGGGGACTTACACAAGTGCTGGATTATGTGGTCCACGGTCGGCTTGAATAGAGCGTTCATTGCGTCAGGATTCATCCGCAGCATCCCCTGAGACGACCACTTCACAAAGTCCACACTGCGCGGGAGAGACGCCATAAGAGGCCGAGAACACCGAGGTATCACCCTGACCCCCGGAGCTCACAATCTAATCTCCCATCATGCCTGACCCCCGGAGCTCACAATCTAATCTCCCATCATGCCTGACCCCCCGAGCTCACAATCTAATCACCCATCATCCCTGACCCCCGGAGCTCACAATCTAATCTCCCATCATCCCTGACCCCCAGAGCTCACAATCTAATCTCCCATCATGCCTGACCCCCGGAGCTCACAATCTAATCTCCCATCATGCCTGACCCCCGGAGCTCACAATCTAATCTCCCATCATGCCTGACCCCCGGAGCTCACAATCTAATCATCCCTGACCCCCGAAGCTCACCATCTAATTCCCCATCATCCCTGACCCCCAGGACTCACAATCTAATCTCCCTTTCTCACACAGGGTATCATTCCCATCATCCTTGACCCCCAGAGCAGACAATATAATCTTCCATCATCCTTGACCCCCGGAGCTCACAATCTAATCTCCCATCATGCCTGACCCCCGGAGCACACAATCTAATGTCCCATCATGCCTGACCCCCAGAGCTCACAATCTAATCTCCCATCATGCCTGAGCCCCGGAGCTCACAATCTAATCTCCCATCATGCCTGACCCCCGGAGCTAACAATCTAATCTCCCATCATGCCTGACCCCCGGAGCACACAATCTAATGTCCCATCATGCCTGACCCCCAGAGCTCACAATCTAATCTCCCATCATGCCTGACCCCCGGAGCTCACAATCTAATCTCCCATCATGCCTGACCCCCGGAGCTCACAATCTAATCATCCATCATGCCTGACCCCCGGAGCTCACAATCTAATCATCCATCATGCCTGACCCCCGGAGCTCACAATCTAATCATCCATCATGCCTGACCCCCGGAGCTCACAATCTAATCTCCCATCATGCCTGACCCCCGGAGCTCACAATCTAATCTCCCATCATGCCTGACCCCCGGAGCTCACAATCTAATCATCCCTGACCCCCGGAGCTCACAATCTAATCTCTTATCATCCCTGACCCCCCAGAGCTCACAATCTAATCTCCCATCATCCCTGACCCCCGAAGCTCACAATCTAATTCCCCATCATCCCTGACCCCCAGGACTCACAATCTAATCTCCCTTTCTCACACAGGGCATCACTCCCATCATCCTTGACCCCCAGAGCAGACAATATAATCTTCCATCATCCTTGACCCCCGGAGCTCACAATCTAATCTCTCATCATCCCTGACCCCCAGAGCTCACAATCTAATCTTCCATCATCCTTCACCCCCAGAGCTCACAATCTAATCTCCATTTCTCACACAGGGTATCACTCCCATCATCCTTGACCCCCAGAGCAGACAATATAATCTTCCATCATCCTTGACCCCCGGAGCTCACAATCTAATCTCTCATCATCCCTGACCCCCAGAGCTCACAATCTAATCTTCCATCATCCTTCACCCCCGGAGCTCACAATCTATCCTCCCTTTCTCACACAGGGTATCACTCCCATCATCCCTGCCCCCTGGCTCTGGACTCACTTGCTCTTGCGAAGGGCGTGCTCCACACTGTGACCTCTGAACTTCTTGTAGTAGTCGATGAAGGAGAAGGGTAGGGTGATGTTCAGGGGGTTGGTCCTGTCGGGCGCCGCTGCTCTTTTTCGGGACTCAAAGGCGATCATGAGGTCGACCCAGGCGGCCGGGCGCTTCAGCTTAAACTGGGCGATGAAGTCATCTCCGAATATTTTACACAGAAGTTTCTCAAACTCGAAGTCGACCCCGAGAGAGCCATAGGGTCCACCTGCGAGGGGCAAGAGAACGGGGTTAGTACAGCCCGATCACCCGCCAGATCAGATGCACCAGGCCGGATTGTGAGAGGTGGGAATCCATTTTGTCTCTGAGTGCAAAGGGTCTTGGTATGCTGACACGGCACTCACATGCCCCCACTATCTCTGTGTCCTCTTCCCTGAAAATAACATTTTGTTTCAGTTTCATGACCTTGTATAATAACTTTTCTTGAGTTTGGTTTTGCTGACAACGTACTGAACATGTCTGTTTCAGTTTTCTCTGTGCGCACATAAAACCTCACTAGATTTGGACCCCGATAATCATAGAAGAAGGGGTAATTGCCCCAACAAAACTTGGCGCCCAACGTGGGGCTCGACTAATGGACCCTTCATCGATGTCCCGATAAATCCAGACAAGCACTAAGAGGACGTACAGACTTTCAAAGACATCGCTGCAAGGGAGCACAGTCTTTGCGTGTCTTTTTGGGTCTTGTGTCAATTTGCCGCCCATGGATCAGACATGTCTCTATGTTAATGCAACCTTTGTATGATTGTTTGTCATCTGAACCATTCCATCTTACAGAAGAAGCTGTGAACAATTTTCATGCACTCAAACTCTGTATTCTGTCAGCCCCTGCATTAGGCATCCAAAGCATGATGAGGAATTAAACCTGTTCTGTTCTGAAATGCAGGGTCACAGTACTGCTGTACTGACTCAGAAACATGGTGACCGCCAGCACCCAGTGGCATACTTTTCAGCCAGACTGGATCCTGTTGCCAAAGGCGCCCCCTCCTGTGTCAGGGCAGTGCAGGCAATGATATAAAAAGCCTCAGAGATAGTGTTGGGCTACCCAGTGACTGTGCAAACCCCCCATGACATACAGGGCATTCTCACACAGGTGCGACCAAAACATATTTCTATGGCTAGATAACTCAGACTCCAGTGTGCACTCCTCATGCCAGACAATATTTCTTTCAAAAAATGTACTGCTCTGAATCCTGCTACTTTGTTACCAATCACAGATTCAGAAATGGGGGAGGGTAGCACAGGTAGCCTTCTATCTGATTTAGCTGAAAATGATCCTCATGATTGTGTACAGTTGATGCAACAAGAAACTTCTGGATTTTCTCATGTGCATAAAAACCTCTTGATAACCCCGATGTTGAGTATTTTGTAGATGGAAGCAGGTTGATGGGAGAGGACGGCAGGTTCCACACTGGATATGCAGTGGTCACACAGCATGAGGTAGGGATAGCTGAACCGTTGCCACCTCACATGTCTGCGCAGGAGGCGCAGCTAAAGGCACTCACTGAGGCATGTAAAATGGCCGAGGGAAAGAAGGTTAACATCTACAGGGACTCAAAGTATGGTTTTGGTATTGCACATGACTATGGACCCATATGGTGGACTATAAAGAGACTTTTTAACTTCTGCAGGTCAGCCTATTAAAAACAAAGACTCTGTGCTTGAACTGATGAACTCTTTACTGCTGCCAGAAGAAGTTGCTATTGTGAAAGTCAAGGATCATAAAGTTGTACCACGGTAGAGGCGAAAGGCAATAATCGAGCAGACAAGGCAGACAAGCAAGCTGCGCTCTGGCCACTGAATGCTGATGCCACCTCGGTGAGAGCCTTAAAACCTGTGGATACATCCAGAGAAACTCTGATGAAATAGTTTAAACAAGCCCCATCTGAAGAAAAAGAACTATGGACTAAACAAGGGGCTGGGCCAGAAGACCAAGGACTATGGAGAAACAAAGACAGAATTTGTCTACCGTGCCCTTTATACCCAGCTAAGGCTCAGGAGGCCCATGGGCCTACACATCTGTCGAAAGGTGCCATGGTAAGTGTGGTTAATGCAGGGTGGATTGCTCCAGGACTTTCTACAGTAGCCACTCGGTTTGTACAAGGATGTATGGTCTGTGCACTGAACAATCCTGGTCAAGTTGTGAGGACTACAAGCAAGCAGACCCCCAGGCCACTTTACCCGTTCCAGAGACTGCAGATAGACTATATACAACTGTCTAAGGTAGGAGTATAGAAATTTGTTCTTGTGTGTGTTGATCTCTTTTCAGGTTGGCCGGAAGCCGTCCCAGTAGCCAAGGCCAGTGCCAAAAATACTGCAAAGAAACTGGTCAGTAAACTGGTATGCAGATATGGTGTCCCTGAGGTTATTGAGTCAGATAGAGGTTCTCATTTCATGGGTGAAGTGATGAGGTAAGTTATGCAAGCATAAGGGGTCAGATCACCCAAGCTTTCCACACGGCTTACCATCCCCAAAGCAGCGGCTGAGTTGAGCGCCTAAATGGCACACTGAAACTGAAAATACAGAAAGCCATTGGCTCTATACTCAGTCAGGACCACTCCAAACAGGAAGACAGGGTTATACCCATTTAAGATCCTGTTTGGAAGTGCCCCTAGGCTAGGGTTCTACTTTCCCCAGCAGTTGCAGATGAATAATGACTAGTCTGACTAGTTATATGTGGGCCCTCACAAAAAGGTTACAGCACACACATAAACAAGTGTTTGCTTCACTTCCAGATCCAGTAGAAGGAACTTACAGTCTGCAACCAGGAGACTGGGTGGTGATAAAGAGGCATGTGAGGAAAGGCCTGGATCCCAGATTTGATGGTCCATTCCAAGTTCTGCTGACTACACACACAGCGGTGAAAGTAGAGGGAAAACCCAACTGGATTCACACTGCAAGAAGGTGCCGAATCCTCAAGATGAAGATCCTTGTACTGGTAGTCCTGTCTCTGAGCATCCAAGCCCTGCATGTGAACCTGAAAAATGACTGGGACAAAGCCCTTATCAAGCATCATCAGGTCATGCTGAAGAACATGACAGGTGCAGATAAATATAAAAACTGTTGGATCTGCACTCACGGTCCTGTGAGTTCAAAGACTATGCCCCATCTGGCCATTCCAGTACCATGGTCAGAGCTAGCCGATATGAACTGCAAAAACTTTCTATCGATCAGGAGCCCAGAAAGTGATAGCCTCAACTTTAATTCTACAGCAGCCCCCCTCCTTATTGCAGGGTGGGTGGAGGCCCCTTGGTGGCAAGCCAATGTTATCACCCTGAAAGACAAAACTGTTAGAGTATGGGACTTTGATGGGCGAAAATGGGCCAGAAAGAAAGTGCCGAGGCTTCATTTGGGAGACTTTGACTTCCCAGTGTTAGTCTCTTTTGCACTCGCTACAGGATATGACCAAACTGAAGTTCCCATTATAGCAGGGGTACAGAGGACCCTTCATAACGCCTCATGGGGACATAATGAGAAGTTTAAACAAGCAATAAAGGACAGTGAAGATTGTAAAAATAATACTGGGGCTGTAGCTACCCCTCAGACCAATACTAGCTACTCTTGTGGCCTGGGAGGAGAGACAGGTAGCAGCAATGACGAAGGGCAAAAATGGGGTTTGTATAATGAAAGTATAGCAGTCAGTGCCTATATTCTCCTCTATCATTTGACTTATAACTTTACTCTTCCTGGTGATCTTTATTTGTGGCAGCACACAGCATCAGTGGATCCCACCTAGAGCCTGTACTCTTGTCTGGTTGACTCCGGCCACATTTATGCTGCCCAGGTCCGTCTTTACCAAGGGGCAAAAGGGGCAGCTGCCCTGGGCCCAGTTGCTCCTGGGGGGCCCAAGGCAGCTGCCTCTTGAGCCCTGCTAGCTACTGCCCCGGGTGTCAGGCTGTGCATCATGATCGTACTGTGTTAATGATCTTACTTCTAGGACCTTAATGAGTTTTGCTCTAGGACCTTAATGACATCATTACCATGTGACCAGTAACCTAGCAATTACTGGTCACATGGCTATGAGGTCATCACAGGTCCTACTGAGTGTTGCAGAAGTTAACTGTGGAGCTTTTTTGTGTAAAGATTACATCAGAAAAAGGTGACAGGGGCTGTTATTTTAATATACTGTAAACTACTGTATAGTGGGGTGCTGTATACTGTGTGGGGGGCTGTATATTGTGTGGTGGGCTGTATACTGTGGGGGTGGCCTGTATACTGTGTGGGGGCCTGTATACTGTGTGGGGGCCTGTATACTGTGTGGTGGACTGTATACTGTGTGGTGGGCTGTATACTGTGGGGGGCCTGTATAGTGTGGGGGGCCTGTATAGTGTGGGGGGGAGTGCTATACTGCTGTACTGTATAGTGTGGGGGGCTGTATCTTGTATAGTTTGGGGTTCTGTATACAGTGAGGTGTTGTATACTGTGAGGTGCTGTATACTATGGGCTGCTATACTACTCTACTATATACTGTGGGGTACTGTATAGTGTGGGGTGCTATACTGCATACTGTGTGGTGCTGTATACTATAGGGTGCTATACTGCATACTGTGGGGTGCTGTATACTATAGGGTGCTATACTGCATACTGTGGGGTGCTGGGGTGCACTGTAACACTAGGGTGAGCCGAGCCCTGGTCTCCTTCCTGCAGAGCGGTGCCCACTTCCAGCCTGAGCCCAGCTGCCCAGAGCACTGATCCTGAGCCGCTGGAGTCTTCAGACCTGGAAGTATTTACAGTCATTCACTGGACTCTACCAGATGTGTGGAGTTTTTGTGTGTGTGTTGTGGTGGAGGCCGTGATTTCCTGCTAAGGTCTGGGAAGGCGGGATCCAGGGGGCCCAAGTACATTTTTGCCCAGGGTCCAATCAATATTAAAGATGGCCCTGATGCTGCCACATGATAAGCTTAACATGAATGCTGTGCCTAAACATACACGATATAGAAGAGCTGCAGACAACAATCCCAGACCTAATGGAAGACCTCATGTAGGGGAGATGAGTATTTCAAACAAGTTCCTTAGTACTCGGTTTATGTATCCAGTGATAATGCAGATGTGGGACAAGTTGGTGGTGGCCACAGATCATATGGGATGTGTTGGGGATGCTAAACCAAACCAATGATGTCCAGTCCCAGCTAATCGTGGTAACCAACCAGCACACCCTAGTCTTGGATTATCTTACTGCCGAGGAATGTGCCAGGTGATAGGTCCCGCCTGTTGCCATTATATAGACCCCCAAGGTAATCTCCGGGTAAGAGCAGGAACAGGGAAAATGAAGGAGATCTGTGAGAAGTGGCTGGAAGCTGACAGTGTCAAGAAGGAGAACTGGTGGGGCGACACATTGTCATTCCTAAATCCTGCAAATTGGTTCAAAGGTCTTGGAGGTTGGTTCATGGGAATTCCACAAGCAATAGTATAAGTAGTTATAATAGTTTTAGTAATATATATTATTACTACAGTTGTTTTAATGTGCGTCAATAAAATGTGTACAAGAAAGGGACAGTACCGAGATTATTGAGACAATCTGGACGACCGCGTCACCTTCAGGGAATCCGGGATTTACACAGGAAGGTGGGATTAGCCCGTCTGAAGAACCCGAGGTGAGGCATGAGGTCCCCAGATACCTCAAAATGGGGGAATCCATCCGAGTACAAAGGGTCTTGGTGGAAAAATAGAACAGAATGCCGACACGGCACGCACATGCCCCGCTATCCGTGTCCTGCTCCCTGAAAATAACATTTGGTTTCAGTTTCCTGACAAGATACGCGAGCGTCTTCTGCCTTTGGCTACAGACAATAAACTTGCTATAAGAAGTGTAGGTTTTGAAACAATAAACAGATTACGTGATTCCGCCATTGTGTCCGTTTTCTCTGTGCGCACATAAAACCTCACTGGATTTGGACCCCGATAATCGCAGAGGAAGGGGTGATTGCCTGAACAGTATCCAACACCACTGAGGGGAGAGGCGTACATAAAGGGCGGACCCTCTCCTGTCCTGAGAACTTGTTACAATGTATCAGTCCGGATGTTTACAGCAGATACAATTGTAACAAACCCTCAGCTGTGTGAGCGGGATTAGATCTGTGCAGGTTTTCAACCTCCGGATGGAAATTATTTTGTTTCCCCATTCAATGACAACAATTAGAGATTTTTACATGAGGCAGAGAACTGGGAGGGGGGGCTATGGCGGTGACATCCCCTCCAGGTGCCGTCTATAGGGGGCAGTGGTCACTTTAGGCCCAGAGACCCTGGGAGGGCGGGGCTATGGCAGTGACATCCCCTCCAGGTGCCGTCTATAGGGGGCAGTGGTCACTTTAGGCCCAGAGACCCTGGGAGGGCGGGGCTATGGCAGTGACATCCCCTCCAGGTGCCGTCTATAAGGGGCAGTGGTCACTTTAGGCCCAGAGACCCTGGGAGGGCGGGGCTATGGCGGTGACATCCCCTCCAGGTGCCGTCTATAGGGGGCAGTGGTCACTTTGGGCCCAGAGACCCTGGGAGGGCGGGGCTATGGCAGTGACATCCCCTCCAGGTGCCGTCTATAGGGGGCAGTGGTCACTTTAGGCCCAGAGACCCTGGGAGGGCCGGCTATGGCGGTGACATCCCCTCCAGGTGCAGTCTATAGGGGGCAGTGGTCACTTCGGGCCCAGAGACCCTGGGAGGGCGGGGCTATGGCGGTGACATCCCCTCCAGGTGCCGTCTATAGGGGGCAGTGGTCACTTTAGGCCCAGAGACCCTGTCAGGGGAGCGCTGACCATGTGCACATCCTTGACACGCGGAGTGCCCCTTTAAAGGTCAGGGCACTCTCAGGGTTAATCCTCAGTCATGTGATGTTTCAGAGGAGTCAAAGGTCACGACAATCAGACCGCCATCATTAAAGGAGTCGTACCTGACGCCTTGTAAAGCTCCTTCAGGTGTCCCTCCGGTAGACGGATCTGGTGGACGGTCAGGTCTACGGTGCCTCCGCCGCAGTCCACCACCACGTACCGATCCCCTGCGAGATTAAGAACAGTGAGAAGGCTTCCCATGATCCTCTGGGGCATGTCTGCCATATATGAGGGTGGGGGGGGTCACAGCTCCGTGACTGGTCAGGTGATTACGCAGCCACGCCTACTTTCACCCATAAATCTGTCAGTAAAAAGCGATGCAGTAACTGACAGCGCGCGGCTGACTAGTGCCGCGCAGTACCCCAGTCTGTCCAGCAGAGGTCGGATCACAGAACTAGCCACGCCTACCTTCCTCCAGCTCCGCCCACAGCTCTCCAATTACATTTTCCACCAGAAATATTCGGCTCTGCCGGTTTCGGCGACCGTGCTCCTTAGCTGGAAGGAAAGAGCAAAAAATTATGTCTGCACCGATCTCCGTGCACCGCCACAGCTTCGGGGGCTGTCACAATGACCACTCCAACTTCGAGATCAAGTATCACAAAAATGATAATGGGCCACATGGGGTTAATGTATAAGGTACACGATGGGGGTCTCTTACTATTGGGAGGCACAAGGTTTAATCAGTTTGGGCCTCCATGTGCCTCATATTAACAGTAAATAACCTGATCATGTACCTCACATTAACCCCATGTTGCCCACTGTGTGATGAGGTATTGATGGGGGTCACTTACTATTGGTGTGAGGCACGTGGAGGTACAAAAATACCCTTCTGTGCCTCACACTAACAGTAAGTGACCCCCATCACTTATTTCATCGAATGGCCTGTAATAAATCACATTAACCCCTTATGTTCCTCTATGACCGCCGGGGCTGGATCACTTGGTGGGCTCAGCGAGGAGCGCCTGATCTCTTGGCTCACAAACAGCTCCCACTTTAATAGCAGTCGCCTCTTCTGATCCCCTCCCCCCTCTTAACTTAATGGTAACGGCGGTCATCAACTACGACCGACCACGTGGCACCTAAACTCAGAAGGAAAAAATACAATAAAATATAACATTACTGAATCTTCCCAAAAACTAAATTAGCAATCTGCTCAGCTCCTCCTGCTCTATAACACGCGGCCTGCAGATTACATGGTGACAGGTTCTCTGTATATATAATCTGCTCAGCTCCTCCTGCTCTATAACACGCTGCCTGCAGATTACACGGTGACAGGTTCTCTGTATATAATCTGCTCAGCTCCTCCTGCTCTATAACACGCTACCTGCAGATACATGGTGACAGGTTCTCTGTATATATAATCTGCTCAGCTCCTCCTGCTCTATAACACGCTGCCTGCAGATTACATGGTGACAGGTTCTCTGTATATATAATCTGCTCAGCTCCTCCTGCTCTATAACACGCTGCCTGCAGATTACATGGTGACAGGTTCTCTGTATATATAATCTGCTCAGCTCCTCCTGCTCTATAACACGCTGCCTGCAGATTACATGGTGACAGGTTCTCTGTATATATAATCTGCTCAGCTCCTCCTGCTCTATAACACACTGCCTGCAGATTACATGGTGACAGGTTCTCTTTATATATAATCTGCTCAGCTCCTCCTGCTCTATAACACACTGCCTGCAGATTACACGGTGACAGGTTCTCTGTATATATAATCTGCTCAGCTCCTCCTGCTCTATAACACGCTGCCTGCAGATTACACGGTGACAGGTTCTCTGTATATATAATCTGCTCAGCTCCTCCTGCTCTATAACACGCTGCCTGCAGATTACACTGGTGACAGGTTCTCTGTATATATAATCTGCTCAGCTCCTCCTGCTCTATAAC